>NW_027492342.1:0-127500 GCF_021521415.1 Bidens hawaiensis | reverse complement strand
CAATCCCAAAGTTGCTTTTTATTTGATCAAATAAACCAAGGAAAAAAGAATTTTTTTCGCTCCATAACATAAATAGAAATATTGTTAAGAGACCTCTGGTGTGGTTGTTTCAAATATAAACGAGTAAAAAAACGAATAAACAAATAACAAATGTTCTTCGATGTGTTGAGTTTCTCATGACCTTTCCATTATACTTTATTCTCCCAACTTATTAGCGTAACAAAACAAAACAAATGTGTAAGTTGGCTTCCCATGAGCTTAACCATGTCAATTTATTGGCCTAGCTAAATAACATATCAACAATACATTTAAGTTTGTCGGCACATGAGCGTTAGAAGGCGTATTAACTGACTAAACTAGATACGAATAAATGAATGTAAACATGATTAGTTGTAGCATCTCGTGTATCACCACGAATGATAATGCTTGTCAGGTCCTCGATTTCAGCCGGATCTTACTCAAATCATGTCATAACTCACACAAATAGATGTGTTGACAAGGGAGTTAATGACGGGTTGCTATATTTAGAAAGTTCACCGTTTGTTAAAGGCGGAATCAATAACAAACATATGGTTGCTTAAAACGTATTCAAAGGTAATCAACACAAACAAGATTTACTCAAAAGATTTCCATTTATATAAATGAATCATACAAAGTGGATAATCGTTTTAGGGTTTCTTGATAAGGAAGGTTTCAGCCGTCACACATAAAATTCTTTCTTAATAAATGTGAATGTCTGCCTTGTTGTGTGTCCTTCTCTTTTTAGGTGTGCCCTAAATTATTCCATTTATAGGCCTGACCCCTGTAGACAGCTGTCATTCCTTCTAGAAACCATATCCGATAATACATATTCAAATTACATATTCAGAAATATTCTAAGTGTAAAACAAGTCTTCCGGGTAGGCTTTGCATCAATCTTGTCTTTCCGAGTATGCTCGGCCACCCTTCATAACTTGGTAACATAGAAGTGTGTTCGGGATCAGTTTCCAGGTAGATTTACTTGAAGAGTATTTTACCAAGTAAAATACTCACCGGGTAGACTTCAATCTTCTTGGCTTTATCAGACTTTGCCCAACAAATCCTTACGAGCAACCTTGTTCTTCAATGGTCCTATCAACTCCTTTCCTGGAATAAGCTTATTAGAAAAGTGTGCTCGGAAGCACTTTACCTTGCTAGAGTTGAATCCTGCCCGATGATACTTGTGATACTTCATTAAACACTGGGCATACCCGGACCATCTTTATTGATGAATACCTTTCCCGATCTCCAAATACTTGGTTTCTTGAGCTTGGTTAGCCTAAAGCTTACTCGGAAGTAAACTTTACTTGGCTATGAAGAACAAACAAGCTTGATAAAGTGATCCTTGCCCGGACTTGCATATATTAGTGAACCATACCTGGTGATGCACTAGTTTGCAAACCCTGCTCGGATATTCACTAAAGAAGACTTAGTGAAGATAACTCTGCCCGATAGACAAAATATCATACATGGCTAAGTAAAAGCATGCTCGGAGGTCTAAGGTGTGCCCGGATCCATACATAGCGAATTCAGAGGAGGTTGAGAAGATTCCAATCTTCCATCTGATCAGTTTTGTGTCAAATCTTGACTCAACAATCTCCCCCTAGATTGGAACACCTCAGCTGACCCAAAACATTTCTAAGGTTACTTACACTTAGTCAAAATACACATCAAATTAAAAGTCAAATTACATATTCAATTATCATAATAAAAAATTACATATTCAAAAAGGCTGTCATAAGACATTACGAAGTAAAAGACTAGTCTAAGAATTTTGTCTTTTCCATGCACTGTATGCGGCTTGCCTTCTGTTGGTTATCACTGATGTAGCTCTCATTCTGAAAATATAAAGGGCTTGGTAATGAGTGTGACCCTCTGGTATGACCCAGTCTCTAATATCCATTAAGTCTTCATCATGTAAGCAATTCAAATCTTCATCCTTCTTGATAATCCCCGGTATTTTTCCATCAGAATTTCTCAGCAAGTAATGGTCATCTTTTTCTTTGTATTCAACTTCAGTAATGACTCCATTTCTTTGGATTGTATAGTTGGGGCGTATCATTCTTCTCTCAAGACTTATGCATGTGTTCATGTTTGACAGTGGATTCTTGTCTCTGACATTCATCTTGTAGTTTGTTTCAACGATGTCTATCCTTCTTAACTTTGCAGTTCTCTTTGATCTGTGAATTTGGACAGTCTTCCAGTTTCTCTTTACTTTCAGAAATCTGAATCCTCTGTCTGCTTCTTCTCTTAAGAATTTTGAAAGATCATTCATTTGTCTTCCAGCAACTTTGTTTCTGTTTCTAAAATCATATAAAGTGAGTGATTTCATTCTTTCTAACTGTTCTTCAGTATATTCATAGAAATCACTTCTCACAACTATATCTCTTAGTTGTCTACTTTCCATAATCACTCTTATGCATTCACACACAGCATCATAGTAGATTTCTCTAGGAATATCCACATCTGACTGTGGTCTTGTTGTTCTTTATTGTGCAGATCTACTTGATTCTCCTCTACCACTTTCACCTCTTCCACCTTCACCTCTTCCACCTTGTGGATATCTTCTTGAAATTGGTGGTCTGAAAGGAACAAACTTCTTGGGTTTTCTGGGCCCCAAATTGAAGAATTTGATGTAGACTGCTTCAACCATTTCAGTTGGAAGGTTGGCAAGCTCAACAACATTTGCTCCTGCATCTCTAAGAGCTAGCAACATTTTCTCCATACCAGGAGTTCTTGACAAACCAGCAGGTACAAAACTTCCATCTGCATAGTATCTAGGGTTCTCACATTCTTTTAGAGCTTTCTCCCATTCAGCCTTTTGAATATGGAAGAGATATTTCGTTCCTCCTTTTCCAAAGCCTTGAAAGAGGCTCATCCATTCCTCTTTGCGTAATCATTATATTCCTTACAAGTAATCATTATATTCCTTAAAAATATTTTGAGAGTGAGACATAGTCTCGGAGTTATAAAAATAATTTGAATGTGAAGCTGTTGAGTCAAGATTCAACCTACATGAAGTATAAGGAAGAATGGAATCTTCTCAACATCCACAGAAATCGCTAAGTATGGATATCCGAGCACACTTGGATTTCCGGGCAAGGTTTTCTTTCCCGAGCAAGGTATTTTGTCCAACGGGCAAGGTTATCTTCTATAATTCTTCTTTAGTGTATATCCGAGTAGGGTTCACTATGCCTAGCAGGATTGTTCTTCATAGCCGAGTAAGGTTTACCTCGAGTAAGCTCTTGGCTAACCAATCTCTGAAAGCCAAGAGATTGGAAGATTGGGCAAGGTATTCATCAATAATACAGTGGTCCGGGTAAGCTTGATATGAGTAATGATATATTCCAAGTAACAACGGGCAGGGTTTAAATCAAGCAGGGTACCGTGCTACCGGACACACTTTGCTATTAAGCTAGTTCCTAGCAAGGAGTTGAAGGAACCATTGAAGAATAAGGTTACTCGTAAGATAATGTCGAGCGAAGTCTGATATGATCAAGAAGATTCAAGTCTGCTCGGTGAGTATTTTCCTTTGGAATATACTCTAAGTAAAGCCTACCCGGAAAACTGTAGCCAAGCACACTTTAAGGTTACCAGGTCTACCCGAAGAATACAAAGGCACACTGCCTACCCGGAGAAGATATCTTATGCAAAGTCTACCCGAAAGACCTTTTTTTACACTTAATACAATTTTGAATACGTAATTTGAATATGTGTTATTTAATTAGGGTTTCTAGAAGGAATGACAGCTGTCAAGAGGTGGCAGGCCTATAAATAGAATATTTTAGGGCACGCCTTCTACGGAGACACTTTTACACTTTTTAGAAAAGAAAAAATATTCCTGATTAAAGTGTGACGGCTTTCCTAGGTTATCATTGAAAATACATTCTGACAAGAAACCCTTATTAATTATCATTTGTATGAATATCTTTATATATATGGAAATCTTGTGAGTTATTGTTCGTGTCTGTTACCTTTATTAACCTTTATGCAACAAATCTTGTTTTTTTTCTGATTCCGCCGTTTACAAACAAGAATCTTTCCTTATTTATTAACCCATCATTAACCTTTTTGTCGACACATTATGTGTGGGTTATGACATTGTTATGAGTATTGAGTGATTATTCGGGACCGACAAGTGGTATCAAAGCTTGTTGATTGCTGATTTGGGTAAAGAACTTATTGCTTATTGAAGATCTAAAGAAGAACAATGAAGTAAGCAAAGCACTGTTCCATTGGAGAGTGACGTCAGCTACTCTTTTCTTCTTTTCCGTCCAGATCTACAAAAATCCGGTGTTTTCTTTTTTTTATTTTAGTTAAAAGTTTATATCTTTATTATCATTTCATGTTCCAATCGGACCAGATTCATCAGATCTGAGGATTTGATAGTCAAATCTGATTTTTGTCACTTGAAAAGTTGATTTTTACTCTGTTTCTGTTTCTTTTTTTTTTCAAACAACCAAAATGTCTGGTCTTGAAGAACAAGAAGTGTCCACTAACAAAAAACCTAGACTTTATGGACAGGAAAACTTCACCAAATGGAAAGTACTTTTTGAAGCGACTATATGATACAACGATGTGGACATGTGGAATTCGATCAAAAATGGGCCACAGGCCACTGATGTTGGAGCTGCTACTGGTGATGTAAGAGATAGGTTGAGGAAACTGGATGACTGGGCCTTAGCAATGATTAAGCTAGGACTATCTTGGGAAATACTTACCAAGGTTGCACATCATCCTACTGCAAAGGCAATGTATGATGAAATTTTTGAAATGTTTGAGGGAAACACTGAGCTTAAGAATATAAAGAAGTAGAGCTCAAGCAACAGCTTGAGAGATTTAGATACAAAGATGGAGAAAGGTTGAAGTCCATCTTTGAGAGATTTCTGGCAATTGTGAATGACCTCCGAAAAATTGATTATGTCATGACTGATTTTGACCTGAATACCAAGCTGCTCAACTCAATGTCAAAGAAATGGTACACTGCCTGCAAATTCATCCTCCAAAAGCCCAACTTTAATGATTTAAAGCTGGATGATGTAGTGTGCTTCCTTCAGGCTGCAGAAATACAAATGATAAAAAATTAAATGATCAAAGAAGAAAAGCCTTGTTTAAATGTTTCCAATGCATTAATTGCACCCATGGGAAACTTGTCTACCAAGAACCAATAGCAAATTCCCATCATTTGTTGGTGGTAGCTCAAGTCATCATGGAAATCAGACAAGGTTAAATGTCCAACTTATTAAAGAAAATGATACTGCATCAGTGGCATGTGGACATTTTCCATACTCTGGTGGAAACAATGGCAAAGCAAATGACAATCAAGCACTCTTCTCAATGGTCACTGAGTCATATAATGCATTTGTGGCTAAGAACTTAATCCATACCAGTGTCATCCAAGATGACTTGGAACAAATAGATGCTGATGACCTTGAGGATATGGATTTAAAGTGGCAAGCTACAATGCTAGCACTAAGAAGCAAGAGGCTGTTCAATAGAACTGGTAGATCATTGGTGTCTGGGCCAAATGAACGGATTGGATTTGATAAGTTAACGGCTATTTGTTACAACTGTCAACAGCCTTGACATTTTGCAAGGGAATGTAACCAGCCCAGAGACTTTCAAGCTAAGCAGTTTCAAAATCAACAGCCTAGAAATCAAATGCAATATTAACAGAATTATCAGCAGAATCAGAATAGACACAACAACTTCAACAACAACAATCCCAACTTCAACAACTTTCAACAGCAACAAATGAATAATCAACAAAATGTTCATCAAAACCAAAACTACCAAAGAAACCAATTCCCTCAAGCTGCTCAAAACAACCTTAACAGACCTAATCAAGCTCAACCAAGAAAACAAGGAAATGTAGCAGTTGTTGCATAACAAGATGGTGAATTTGACTGGAGTAATCATGAAGATGAAATCAAAGCTGCTAATGTTGCATTCATGGCAATGATTGAGAATGAGGCTGGAACATCATCTTCTCACTAACAATCCACTACACGAAATGAAGTATGATATTTGGACAGTGGATGTTCTAGGCGCATGACTTGTGACAAAAGTTCACTTGTCAACTATGAAGAGAAGTTTGAGTGGCCGGTGGCATTTGGCAGTGATGAGAATGGTGGAAAAATTGTTGGAAAAGGAATTTTGACAAATGGCAAAGTTACTTTTAACAATGATTTCTATGTTGAAGGGCTTCAGTACAATCTTTTAAGCATATCTTAGATGTGTGATAAAGGTTACAAAGTTGGCTTTGATGATTCACACTATTTCATCTTAAGTCCTGAGTATGTTATTCCACCTGATATGATCATGATGATGGCCCCAAGGAATGGAAATTTGTATGAACTTAACATGAAGGATGTTGTTTCTAGGGGTGGCACATGCTTGTTTCTAAAGCTACTGAAAATGAGTCAAAATTGTGCATAGGAAACTTTGTCATGTAAATCTGAATAACATGAACAAGTTAGTCAAGGGTGAGCATGTCATTGGCTTACCTACAAGAGAGTTTAAATTGGATGACAACTGTGTCTCATGCCATAAAGGAAAGCAGCACAAGTCTTCTCACAAGACTAAACTCATTAACTCAATTGACCAAGTGCTTGAAATGCTTCATATGGATCTCTTTGGTCCTGTGAGTGTACCAAGCATTGGGAAGAAAAGATATTGTCATTTGCTTACCTACACTTGGGTTTATTTCCTAAGTACAAAGGATGAGGCTACTGAATTCATTATGAACTGTATTAATAGAGTTGAGAATAAATTGGATAAAAGGGTTAAGGTGATAAGAAGTGACAATGGTACTAAGTTCAAAAATGGAGTTATTGAAGAATTTTGCAACAACAAAGGAATACGTCATCAATTCTAAGCTCCAAGAACTCCTGAACATAATGGTGTTGCTGAGAGAATAAACAGAACACTAATTGAAGCAGAAAAAACCATGCTAGCTGATGCTAATATGCATGTTACCTTTTGGGCAGAAGCTATTAATACATCATGATGTTCAGAACATGGTACTAACAAATAAAAGTCACAACCAGACTCCATATGAAATTTTCTATAACAGAATACCCTATATCAAGTTTCTCAAAGCCTTTGATTGCAAATGTTCTCTGTTGAACACCAAGGATTACTTGAACAAGTTTCAAGCTAAATCCCTAGACTGTTTATTTGTTGGCTACTCTACTCACTCTAGGGCCTACAGAGTGTATGTTAAATATTATTTGGTTGTGATTGAATCCTCAGATGTAGTTTTCAATGAAAACCAATTCCACACAGCTGATGGTGCATCGTGGTTATTTGATTTAGAGAAATTGATAAAATCTTTCAAGATCTATCCTGAAGACTATGATGAAACCTTTCTGAAAACCAGTGTGTTTGAAGAGTCAAAGCAAAAGACATTGGATTTGGAAAAACTGTGGAGAAGGTTGCAAATCAAGAAATGGAATATCCATTCATAAAGGATCCCTCAAATGAAATTGTTGAGCAAGTTCAAGAAAATGATCAAGAAAACAATCAAAGTCCTGAACAAGATCATGCAGAAAACATTCAAGACAAAAGGTGCAAAATGATCAAGTTCAAGATGAGGGAAACCCAAGCAACCAAGCAATTGAGGAAGAAGCTGTATCAACAGCAAGGTTTCAAGATCTGTTTGAAGGATTGAATATGGGAAACAATGGTGCATCCACTTCAAGATAGAATAATGAAAAAGAACCATAGTTTCATGATGCTGAAACTGAAATGATCATTGTGGAACCAGATCTCAATGAATCAAATCTTGACACTAATATATCTGCTGATATGATAGTGCAAACCCCTTACGTTGAAAAGAATCATCCTTCTGAAAACATCATTGGAGATGTGTATGAAAGAGTTACAAGAAGTCCTTCTAAATCTGCAAACATCTGTCTGTACTCTTGCTTTCTATCCTAGATAGAACCAAAGAACATTGTTCAAGAACTGAAGGACAATAGCTGGGTAGAAGCAATGCAAGAGGAGTTGGCTCAGTTCAGAGATCTACATGTTTGGGATGTTGTGGATAGGCCAAGAAACTGATCTGCAATTGGAACAAAATGGGTTTTCAGAAATAAAAGGGATGAGAGAGGTATTGTGATTAAGAATGAAGCTAGACTTGTTGCACTGGGATGCCTACAAGAAGAAGGAGTTGACTTTGAGGAAGTCTTTGCACCAGTTGCAAGACTTGAAGCTATTAGGATTTTTCTTGCATATGCTGCCTCAAAGAACATTAGGGTATTCCAGCTTGATGTCAAGTCTGCATTCCTAAATGGAAAGATTGATGAAGAGGTGTATGTTGCTCAACCACCAGATTTTGAGGATCCAATGTATCCTAACAGAGTGTATATATTAAACAAAGCCCTATATGGATTACATCAGGCTTCTAGAGCATGGTATGACGAATTGTCAAACCATCTTCTTGAAAATGGTTTCCAAAGGGGAGCCATTGACAAGACACTCTTCTACAAAAAGAAGGGATCAGATTTGTTGTTGTTACAAGTCTGTGTAGATGATATCATCTTTGGGTCAACCAATGAAAAAATGTGTATAGAGTTTGAAGGGGTAATGAATCCAAATAAGAATGAGCTCTATGGGAGAGATGAACTTCTTTCTGGGACTACAAGTTCAATAGAAAACTAATGGGATTTTCATTTACCAAACTAAGTATGTGCAGGACATATTGAATAACTTCAAATGTCATGAACAAAAAACTGCTTCAACTCCAATGGACACAAAAGAAAAGATGATAGCTGATGAAAAGGGGGAGCCTGTGGATGAACATGAGTATAGAGCCAAAATTGGATACCTGATGTACATAACTACTACAAGACCTGACATTATGTATGATGTTTGTGTCTGTGCAAGATTCCAGTCATGTCCAAAAGTTTCTGACATGAATGCAGTCAAAAGAATTTTAAGATATTTGAAGGGTAGATCAGACTTGGGGATTTGGTATCCAAAGAACCAGCCTTTTGATTTGATTGCCTACACAGATAGTGATTATGATGAATGTAACATGAGCAGAAAGTCAACCTTAGGTGAATGTTAATTATTGGGAGACAGGCTAGTGTCCTGGCAATACAAGAAGCAGAAAAATGTGTCCATATCAACCGCGATAGCTGAATACATTGCTGCATCTGCTTGCTGTGCCCAAGTTCTCTGTTTAAATTTTCTGAACACCCCTATTTTTATTGACATTACTGTTGCATATTTTACTGTTAAGAATCCTATTCAACATTCAAAGACTAAGCACATTGAAATCATACATCATTTCATAAAAGATTGTAGTGAAAAAGGTTTGATTGAAATGAAAATAGTTGATCCAAGTGACAACTTGGCTGACCTATTCACCAAACCACTTGATAGAACCAAGTTCAACTTTCTCTTGAAAGCCCTGTGAATGATCAACTCTGATGAGGTCTGATTGAGGATATGTGCTTGATGTGTGCCTCTATATGCTAATTGACTATATTGCTAGAGGTCTCACAAATTGAGTGTTGTGTGAATGTGCTTGAATATGATACTTTTGATGTTAACTGATATGTGATTTATTTGACTATGTGTGCTAAATTTGGTATCCTTGATATTTTTGCATGTCTATCAGTTGAGGTGAGTATATGATGTCATGATGAGTGATTTTGATTTGAATTACTTGATTGTGTATGCTTATCTGACATCCATGGTATATTGCTTGCATATGTATGTTATCTGATCATATGATGTTATTAGGATAGGGTAGAATATGAATGTTAGTAATGTCTGCTTCTTTTGATGATGTTCTTTATGATTATGATTTGAATATGTTACAACTTTTTATGTCAAAATATGTCTTTATGTCAAAATTAAATGTTCAAATGTATTTTGCATAATCACATGAATTTTAATCAAAACATGAGCAAGTTGTTAATGGTGTGGAGATATGATAAGACTATTCAGTTCAAGCTTTAAAGAAGCTTAAAAGGATTTTCAAAGAAAGTCTCAAAAGAATTACCTTTGCTGAAAATTATGTCATTTGCCCAAGTCTGAGGAGCATATACTTTTATATGTTTGGTCATGTCATCTACTTGTAGATTTGAAAGGATAGCCATTAGTCCAAAGACTGAAAGCATTTGGGGAAATTGTAATTTATTCTTTCACTAAAAGCTATTCCTTTAACTTTAAGCCTAAGGGACACATACATATGTGTGTTTGGTCCTACTGTTTACCTCTAGACTGTCAGGACAGCCATTAACCTGGAAGCTAAGAGTAATTGGAGTGATTGAATCTACTTATTGGGAAATGATAGTACGTCGACTACATAGCCAATCATATGGATTTAATAGGCAAAAAGGGCACTTAGTAAAGTCATTAACATGTATGGTTGCTTTCTCATGATGTGTAAAATCTAAGGTGATATAAACATAAAGAAACTGCTATGTCTTATGTGGAGTTACATCGTTGTCTAAGCATGTTCCTATATAAATCTTTTCAAATGATAGGCAGAAAAGTGATTATCCATTCATACACAAGCCTGTTGGTATTTGGTCACCAAAATGAAATATATGATTTAAAAGAATGACACAGAACAAATGTGAACAACATAATTTTTAAAATATTTTATCAACCAAAAGTTGATTGAAATTCACAAACCAAATTAAAAGAAAATACAAACATGAGGGTTAATTCTAGAACTATAGGGGTGGAGGCAATCATATAAGTCCTCTAAACATCCTGAATGAAAGGCTTGTAAGTCCGACTAGCGTGACATGTAAGTCCAACGTTCAACCTCACATATGTTTGTAAATTTGAAAAGAAGAATCTAAGAGATTTTCAAAAATATGTTCTGTCACTAAAAGTTTTGACCAAATCTAGGGGGTCGAAGTCAAATTGGGGTGATCTAGAGAAAGCCAAATAAGCCTTGAGAATAGATAAGGAGCATCATAAACAACATGTGTTCCATTAAGAATCATGCATATTAAATGAAATAAATCATATCACCAAAGAAATGAAATTCATGTTAAGTCTAGATTTGCTGTTGACCTGTCTATGTTGTCATAATAATGCCGAGAATGAAGTATTGAGAAAGCTACTTAGTCAATATGATCCCATTATTGAGATCTTTTCAACAAAAGAAAGAAATAGTTTTGAAAGGAATCATGACTGAAATTTGATCTTTAAATGCACCATTTGCTCTAAAACAATGAATTTTCTATGTGAAATATAACTGATATTGTGTTTAAAGCAAAAAATGTTGCATTTTACCTACAAAAGGTTGATTATGTATTTTCGGGTAAGGTTTAATGTTTTATAACCTTTCCGGGTACACTTATATGCTTTTAACTAAGTTTAGTAATTTCGGGCATGCATCGAAGTACTTGATACTTTTCGGGTAGAGTTAACTATTCTAGCTACTTTTCTGGCAAGCCTGATTTTTATGATTGAATATGTATTTCGGGTAAGGTTTAATGCCTTATAACCTTTACGGGCACACTTAGATGTTTTTATCTGAGTTTTGTCATTTTAGGGTATGATTTGATGATTTGAAGTTTTTCGGGTAGACTAAACTGTTTAATTTAGTTCCCGGGCATACCTGATATTTGAATATGATATATGAGCAAGCTTTGTGTATTAGAGTGATATTCTAGCAAGCTTTGTGATTAAATGTGATTCTAGCAAGCTTTTAGTGTCTTTAAGCCTTATAACACACTTAGGTGTTTTCTTTACTGTTTAAATTCATTTCTCGCAAGCTATGTGTTGTGTCATTATGATTCTTTGAAATTACAAGTGTTTTTGGGTAAACCTTGTTTCCCAGGCACACTTTATATTTCGGGCACACTTTGAATTCTCAAATGTTCCATTCATATACTTGGTAATTTCAAAATTAACTTTCCGAGCACACTTTGTGTTAGGAATCTACTCCTAGCACAATTTGTATTTATTGAAGGTTTTCGGGCATATTTTGCAACAAAGTATACTCGACTGAGTATTGTGAATAATATTCGCGTAAGGTATGTGCTTAACTGTATTATTATGTTATTTTTGGAAAGGTTAGAAGTATGTTTGAAATATTTATTTGGGCATATTAACTGATTCCTAGCAAGGTTGCCTACTTGATATTATATACTTGATAATTCATTTTGTGATCTAGTTCTCAAGCAATCTTGTATTTCATATAGGTTTTCTTCATTTAATTTAAATCTACTTTTAATACTTCTTAACTGACTAAATCGAGTAAGCTTTGTATGTGGAAGAGACCAAGCAAACCTTTTATATTCTGTAATGAATATTTTCGGGCAAGGTTTGACACTTTGATCTTATCCGGTAAGAGTTGTAGGTGTTAATGTTTTTAATGGATAAGATAATTATGTAACAGCTATTAACTCACTAAATAACAAAATGCATTTAAAACCCATATTCTAAAGGTATATAAGAAGGAGTGAGAGATGTTTTTCAACATTATTTTCCATCTCCCATTCTCTATCCTTCCACTAATTACTCAAAGAAACCCAAATCGACTCATCGCATTCTAAATTAATCCAAACCCTAACTTTACCAGCCCTATAATTCCGACTCGGTAAGCATTGATTGACTGTTTTCCAAACACTATTAAGTGATAATGGGCACTAATTATTCATGTTTACTGAAATCTCTGCTTTATGTGAAGGTTATAACCTTGTCGAAGAACAGGTTCTTAATGATATTTCTCTCTTTCTTCTTCAATATTATAACTTGAAATTGCTTAAAGGTATGAAGTTTAGGACTAATTTCTTCTTTGAATGTGTTTAATTATTTTTTCAGATATGGCGGATAAAAACCAACCAAAATATCCCTTTGAACAAAAGCACAACATGTGTGCTTTATTGCAAATTACTCCTGACAATGAGGAGGTGGCTATGATGATAACATGGTTGTTACAATCAAATGTTCGTTTTGCCTTCACTAAGTGCCCAGTCATTTATAGAAATCATTCACTTGTTTTCTGGCGCTCTGCTAGACTGTATGATGATGTAAACGGTAGAAGGATTGAGGCTACAGTGGCAAGACAAGAAATTAGTATCACAGAACGATTGTGACATTCGTGACAAAACAAGGTATACCTTATTCATTACATAGCGAGTAAACGATAAATCGGTTAATTCGTAGTGCTTAAACGAGTAACCGACCGATACTAATTATGACCCGTATATATACTGAGGGGTCATATATGAGTTATATATATATTATAATGGCTAACATATTGATATTTAGGCCCCAATACGTTTAAAACCATTTAAACGAAAAAGGTTTCGTTTATTGATACACTTTGAGTTTAAACGCAATTGTTAACATCAAAACGAGCATTGTAGCATCCGTTATGCCGAAAAAGATTTATAAAAAACTTATATGACATGTTCTAGCCAATCTGTGAAAATATTTTGGATTTCTAATACGAGTCAGTACGTTTTTCTTATTTTACAAAAATGGGCTGAAAAACACTCGTTTTTGCGCAATTTTTCGCACTCGAACTAGTTTTCTTGCGAAAAAAGCAAACCCGAATTAAATTTTGGAGCGACTTTTACACGTGGCACAAAAACCGAGGCACCAATGGGCCAGAAACTGGCCCAATGGGCCCCATTCATGAGTCGGCCGCAAATAAGGGTATATCCCTTTTGTTTCTAGCTTGTTGTATAAGTTAAAAAAAATGGATATTTTAACACACAAACCAACCAAAGATCAAGATCAGCTGATTTCTTTCATCTTCCAGCCAAAACCTTCAAGGTAACAATCAAAACTCATGAGATTTTTACTTGATTAACAAAGTTTAACCATGAAAAATTAAGTCTTGATTAGTTTTAAACATGTTTAACCATCCAAAAACCCTAAAAATCACCTAAAATCATTTTTTGATGTCAAACATGTTTACAAGTCAGTACCATGTGGATTTTTTGCCAAAAACACAGATTAGAACATGAATATGTCGTTTTTTACGGTTCGAAAGTTCGGTTTGAAACCAAAACCGAAACCCTAATTAACAAGGCTGTTATATGGATGATTTATGCTTGGTTTGATATTATATGATATGTAGATACACTGAGTTTGTGACCCAAGACCTGGAGAGTTGTTTAAACCATCAAAACTCATCGAAAACCGACAAGGTAAACCCGTAACACTCGTTTAGGGGCTGTTTAGTATTAGGTTGTGACGTTCTTGTTGTTAGCTTGTGAAAATTTTCAGGTACATTAGGGATCATTTAAATGAGTCCCTGTTCAAATTTGGTAATTTTCCGATAAACAAATAATATTTGGCGAATTTATTACCGTTTATTCGGTAAAAATAGTTAAACTTCATCAAATATTATGAAATATGGTTTCGAACCCATAAATGTTATATGAATATCACTGGAAAAGTTTTAGGACATTTGGAGATGTTTAGGTATTTTTTGTGCAATTGTGTTGTAATCGAGTTTTAACAGCCGAAAAACACGCAAAAAAGCATTTTGGCCAAAGAGTTAGGTTCTGGAGATTTTTCAGGAGCTATTTGATGATATTGAGACCACTTGAAAAAATTATCGGATTTTTCAGATGTTGTTTGGTATAAACGGGATATTTATTACTTAATTATAACACATTTAATGAATTTTTATAAATAGATAATTTATCATAAAATTTCTGAAAGTATTTTTATAAAACTATCCATATTTTAATGTATTTTTACAAAAATTTACATAATTTATATATAAATGCATAATTAGTTATGAATAATCAAAAATTTAAACTATATTTGTTTTAACAAACCGGAAGTTTTGTGTTTAATGGACTGACTGGTATGTCAAAATATCAAAAGTGGTCAAATATCATAGTTTTAGGTGAATTTGATAAAAACAAACTTTTTACGAGAATTCCGGACAATTCGGATGAATTGAACGCGCTTAGTATAATCAAAACCGTAAGAAAACTGAAACGAAACCTGTGATCAATCCAGATACCGAAACCTTAAAATTCTTTTATAAATAAAATCATTTTATCAATCAATATGTTTACATAATTTTATATGATCTTACCTATTTCCGAAACGTATAAACGATCAACTTGGCTAGGCTCGGAAAACGGTGAAACTGAGCCAAATCCAGTTTTAAACATTTCATAGTATACAACGTCACAATCTAAGACTATAGTCATGTTTTGGGCCTAACAGCTAGAACCAGACTAGTTATATAAGCCCGATTTGGTTTAAACACTGTACTAGTATTAACAGTACGATACCGATTATAGGATACGAGTTATAATCGAGGCATAACACTTATTGACGTATATTACCTGCTTGAACTACAATAAGGTGAGTTTCACGACCCAACTTTCTAAACTGTTTTACGAACTTTTGGGGTGGAAAGCATGTTTACATATACTTATATACTTGAAAACGTGTGGTGATGTGAATTATCTAAGTACTAACACTTGAAAGTCCCCACAAACACAAGTGATTAACTTTGTGCCAGTGACGTGTGGATAGTACTATCGGTTTGACAAAGCCAACTGAAGGCGCCGGTGGGGTATGCCGGATATACTTGTTTACGCAGTTGCACATTGTCATTTATACAGATTACATTCTGCTATGTGGTGCAAGACATAGTACATACTTGGGGCAAAGTGGCTGTTAAATGGGCAGGGTGGCCATGCAGTGCGAGCTGTCTTGGTTTCACTTGTGGCTTAGTATAATACATCATACACATACTTATATACATACGTACTGTGAACTTTACGAACTCGTATACTGATTTTGTTCGAACTCGTGAAACTTGAAACTCATCAACTAGACGTAGTTGACCCGTTTTAACATGCTTTTCATGTAAGCCGAAGTTGGAATGATTTGCTTACGTGCTTGGTGTTAGAAGGAAAGTTGAAGTGCTGCGAATAGATGCAAATACGTACTAATGAATAAGGAACCGAGAACTGGTTATGTGTTTTTCATCTAGTTTGTAAACATAGTACCTACCAATGTAATATGATGTAAATTAGTTGTTGAATTTCTTTATAAACAATGTGGTTGATACCAATGTTATCTGTTACATTCCCGTATTGAGCTTCCGCAACTACCTAGTCGGGCTGTGACAGAAGTTGGTATCAGAGCCATTGGTTATAAAGAATTAGGATGTCCCTTAGGATACCCTAATATAACCGTAGGCTCGATTAGCTCTTGGAATAAAATAAAATTAAATAATATATACTGATGATTCTCAGGATGAATTCGAATGGACAAGTGGGTTATTATGGTCCGGAACGTAATAACGGACTTGTTTGTACGAGGGAATTCGAGAAGGAGTCGTTGAACAATCAAATAGGTAAAAACAGTAACATATGTGTATAAAATATAATATTAAATAAATATATATCTATATAAAGGATTATCTGTGCTAATTAATATTATACATTATTATAATTAATGTTATCAAGAATTGTTATTATTATAGTACCTTTTTACAGAGGGATGCCGAGAATCAGATATGATGCAACTGATCAAGTACCAACCCTATCTCTTGAGAAGGAAGAACGAGAAAAAGACTCGGAGGAGAACATATATGTAGAAACAGATGGAAATGAGAGAAATGAGGTGATTCCATATGAGGATCCATTGATAAGCCTTACTTATCAAGCTATAAATGAGACAGTTATTCCCCTAGAACATCACCTACGCATGAGGTACGATTCACCAGTACTTACCACTAGAACTCCTAGATCTCCGACACCATTATCACATCATACCACGGTGACTGCATCCACTCATAGAGCTAGTCAGACTGACTGTACGAGAGTACCACAACCTGATAGTATGCTTTCCCCACCCAGATTAACTTACCATAGGGGAAGAACCTTCCGTATCCTGGTTAATTTTACCTACACGGAGTATACCTATACCTAATCAAGAACCTCCTCATTTAGCCGACCCAGCCTGGTTAGCTGTATTGACTAATCAGATACTAGAGCAGTTAATAGCTATAATTACCAACTTACAGAGAAGACGAGAGCTATACGATTAAATGCTGGATATACAACGAGTAGTAATTAACTTACTTTGATCAGATACTCATTCTTAACGGCTCTTGAACAGAGTGACAACCTAGTTATGGGGTTGTCAAGCAGTTATTGCATCCTAAATGGTTGTTTGTGTGTGGTTATTGTATTATACACATATGAATAAACAGAAATAAAAATAATCTGGTTGGTTGAACGTAGTCTTTTGATACCCCATGCAGCACTGGTAGTAGAATATTGCGCTGACATGGAGGATGTTTTTAATCCACTATATTACAAGCACTGACCCTTACCGGGTTAAGCTCTTTATAGTGACAAATTTTTGTACGTATATTTAAAACCCTTACCTATACCAGGTTAAGACTTTGTGCTGATGTTGGAATACATACGTACAATAACAATTATGGGTAATGCAAATGTGTTATTTGGCATAGTTGTCTGTTTATGATTATTGTTATAGAAAGGCCTCGGAGAAAACTAATACTATATCTGAGGCGGAGGTGGGCGAAATGATTGCTCGCCAACAATAAGCAGTGATACTGACTATTGTAGCGCTAGTCACTGCTGGCATACTTGAAAATACAACCGTTAACCAACTGTCGAGCACCGATACAACCGATAATACTACACCTCCGCCGAACACTAATGCAGCTACGAATACTATTTCCCCGTTGAATACTGATAATGTCACGAATATAACTCCCCCTTCAAATACTAATACTTCTGGTAACACTTATCCCCCGCGTCGAGAATGCTCGTATGAACAGTTTATGTCATGTAGAGCTATAAATTTAAGTGGTACTGAGGAACTAAACGGATTGATCAGATGGATTGAAAAGACTGAATCTGTAATTAGCATCAGCAATTAACCACCAGACTGTATAATTAAGTATATTACTAGCATGTTTTTGGATCATGCTTTGATATGGTGAAACATAGAGGTTCAAATAAGAGGACAAGAGGCTATAAACAGTATGTCATAGGCTGAATATAAAACCCTTATATTTAAACATTTCTACCCAAGAAATAAGATCCATAAGTTGGAACACGAACTCTGGAATTTGGAACTGAGAGGCCCTTATCATTTAAGTTACACAAACCGTTTCAATGAATTGACTCGTTTAGTACCATGGTTAAATATTCCGGGACCCAAGCGCATTGAGCGCTACATTTTGGGACTGACCCCAAACGTGAGAAGTATAGTCAATTCCATAGCTAAACCAACTTTAGAAAGTGACGTGTCACAAGTCGGCGTCGTTAATTTTGACCTTACAAGAAACGGTGTATTAAAAGTACCAGGGGAATCGTCTTGTCTGAAACAAACTGATTGTACCTCTAGAGCACAAATGAAATCTCATAATCAAAGAATCCGCCTTGCAATTCAGAATTATACTAGAACCAGTTCCAACACGAAACTAGATACATAAAAAGGGTCGTTGCCGAAATGTGAAAAATGTAATTTACATCATATTGGTGAATGTCGAACAGTTATATGTCAAAGATGTGGAAAATTGGGCATTATGCCCCAAATTGTAGAAGGATAGTGAATACTCCGAACCGACAATCTCAAACAACCCAACCCCGTCGTTCTCAACATCCAACTCGACCTCAACAAACCAGACCACAACTCAATCAACAAACCCCACCTACCATGAGCCTCCGTACCGGCTATGAATGTGGTAGTATGGAACACTTTCAAAGATACTGTTCCAAGTTGAATTAGAATGTAGTAAGAAGACAGAATCAAGCACCGGCATCAACTTCCAATGCAGCTAGGAGATGCGCTTTTGTAATAGGATCGAGTGAAGAGCTTCGTGATCCGAACGTAGTAACGGGTACATTCTTAGTTTCCGGTCAGTATGCTTCAGTTTTGTTTGATACGGGCGCGGATAGAAGTTTCGTATCTGTTAACTGTTTACCCTTAGAAAATATGTTGGTTAGTGAACTAACAGATACCTATACTATAGAGCTTGCTAACGATAAGTCTGTAATTGTGAAACAAATCATTCGAAACTGTTCCCTGATCCTAAACGACCACCCGTTTCTTATTGATTTACTTCTAGTGGAATTAGAAAGTTTTGATGTTATAGTCGGTATGGACTGGCTGTCTAAATTTAAAGCGGAAATTGTTTGTAAGGATAAGACTGTTAGGATACCCCTTTCGAATGATGAGGCGATGATTGTTCAAGGTGAGAAAGCGGGTACTGTACTGCCTCTCGTATCAGAACTTAAGGAATTAAAGTATTTGCGCGAGCGTAACAGTCAAAGACCCCGATGAAAAGAGAATAGAAGACATCCTAGTGGTACCCGAGTATTCAGATGTGTTTCCCGATGAGTTGCCTGGTTTACCACCGACCCGACAAGTTGAATTCCGTATTGACTTAATACCGGAGCAGCACCAATTGCTAAGGCACCTTACCGACTTGCACCTTCTGAAATGCAAGAACTGTCCAACCAGTTACAAGAGTTACTGGACATGGGTTTTATCCGACCTAGTTATTCACCATGGGGAGCACCAGTGTTATTTGTGAAAAAGAAAGATGGAAGTTTTCGAATGTGTATTGATTATCGGTAATTGAATAAAGTGACTATAAAGAATAGATACCCCTTACCCCGAATTGATGACTTGTTTGATTAGCTCCTGGGTGCGAAGTATTTTTCGAAAATTGATCTCAGGTCGGGTTATCATCAAGTATGAATTCAGGATGAAGATATCCCAAAAACAACATTCCGAACTCGGTACGGTCACTATGAATTTTTGGTTATGTCGTTTGGGTTGACCAATGCGCCTGCAGTGTTTATGGATCTTATGAACCGAGTTTCCAAACCTCACCTTGACAAATTCGTGATAGTGTTTATCGGTGACATTTTGATATATTCGAAAAGTAAAGAAGAACACGAACAACATCTGCGGGTAATCTTGGAGTTATTGAGACAAGAAAAGCTATACGCCAAACTGTCCAAATGTGAATTCTGGTTACAAGAAGTACAATTTTTAGGGCACATTGTGAATCAACAAGGAATCCAAGTCGACCCCGGTAAAATTGATGCCATTAAGAGTTGGCAAGTACCTAAATCACCGAAGAAAATTCGTCAATTTTTAGGATTAGCCGGGTATTACCGACGATTTATTGAAAACTTTTCAAGTATTGCTCAACCTTTAACCCTCCTAACTCAGAAACATCAAACGTATGACTGGGGAGAAGAACAAGAAATGGCCTTCCAAACGTTAAAACAAAAGTTATGTGAAGCTCCAATATTAAGTCTCCCAGATGGAACTGATGAATTGGGTGGTCTATTGTGACGCGTCTCGTAAAGGTTTGGGATGCGTACTGATGCAACGAAAGAAAGTAATAGCGTATCCCTCCCGACAATTAAAGGTACACGAGAAGAATTACACGACCCACGATTTGGAATTGGGAGCAGTTATCTTGGCATTGAAATTCTGGAGACATTACTTGTACGGCACCAAATGTACCATCTATACCGATCACAAAAGCTTACAACATATATTTGATCAGAAGGAACTGAACTTGAGACAAAGAAGATGGGTAGAACTGTTAAACGATTATGATTGTGAAATTAAATACCATCCGGGAAAGGCCAATATAGTAGCTGATGCTTTAAGTCGAAAGGACAGAGTTAAACCGTTGAGGGTACGAGCACTCGAACAAGTTCGTGTTGCACAAGACGAAGCCTTAAAATCAGACCAGTTAGAAAAGGAAGAATTACACGGGAACGAAAGAATTTTGAGAGGAAAATTGATGAAATATTCTATTATAAAAACCGGGTCTGGATTCCAACACTTCATAAACTCCACGAACTCATTCTTGATGAAGCACACAAATCCAAATATTCTATTCATCCAGGTACTGATAAGATGTATAAAGATGTTAAGGAATTTTACTGGTGGCCTGGCATGAAAAAGGATGTAGCCTTGTATGTAAGTAAGTGTGCAACGTGTGCAAGGGTTAAGGCGGAATATCAAAAACCTTCGGGAATGTTACAACAACCCGAAATCCCACAGTGGAAATGGGAACAAATAACAATGGATTTAGTAACACATCTACCCAAAACCTCCCTAGGACATAATGCGATTTGGGTAATTGTAGACCAATTAACCAAATCCGCACACTTTATTCCGATCCGTAACAATTACTCTACCGAAAAACTCGCCCAAATTTACATCGATGAAATTATATCTCGACACGGAGTACCTCTTTCGATTATTTCAGATCGAGATAGTCACTTTACTTCACATTTTTGGCAAGTAGTTCAAGAAGCTCTGGGAACCCGAATATACATGAGTACCACTTACCATCCCCAAACAGATGGTCAATCCAAACGAACTATCCAAGCCTTAGAAGATTTACTTCGTGCTTGTGTCCTGGACTTCAAAGGGAATTGGGATCAACACCTCCTGTTCATTGAATTCTCTTACAATAATAGTTACCATAGCAATATACAAGCAGCGCCTTATGAAGCCTTATACGGGCGAAAATGTTGATCACCACATTGTTGGACAGAGATGGGTGATACTCAAATTTAAAGATCCGATTTGATTCAAGAAACAACCGATAAGATTTACTAGATTAAACGAAAGTTGAAAGCCGCTCGAGACCGACAGAAGAGTTATGCCGATATTCATAGAAAACCGTTATCTTTTGAAATAGGCGACAAGGTGTTTTTAAAAGTATCGCCGTTGAAAGGAGTTATAAGGCTTGGAAAAACTAGTAAATTAGCCCTGAGATACATTGGTCCTTTTGAGATTATTGCAAAAATTGGTCCCGTAGCTTACCGATTAAAACTACCCTTAGAACTGAGCACTATTCACGATGTGTTTCACGTATCGAATCTAAAAAAGTGTTTGACTGATGAAACGGCAATAGTACCACTGGAAGATGTCCGGATTAATGAAAAGCTCAACTTCGTAGAGAAACCGGTAGAAATTGTGGACGGGAAAACTAAACAGTTACGACACAATAAAATCTCATTGGTAAAAGTTCGGTAGAATTCAAAACAAGGACCCGAATTTACTTGGGAACGAAAGGACGAATTCCGAAAGAAATACCCACACCTGTTCCCTAAAAAGAAAACCGATGAAACATTAAATTTCAGGGACAAAATTTCTTAACGGGGGGAGAATGTGACATTCGTGACAAAACAAGGTATACCTTATTCATTACATAGCGAGTAAACGATAAATCGGTTAATTCGTAGTGCTTAAACGAATAACCGACCGATACTAATTATGACCCGTATATATACTGAGGGGTCATATAAGAGTTATATATATATTATAGTGGCTAACATATTGATATTTAGGCCCCAGTACGTTTAAATACATTTAAACGAAAAAGGTTTCGTTTATTGATACGCTATGAGTTTAAACGCAATCGTTAACATCAAAACGAGCATTGTAGCATCCGTTAAGCCGAAAAAGATTTATAAAACACTTATATGACATGTTCTAGGCAATCCGTGAAAATAATTTGGATTTCTAAAATGAGTCAGTACGTTTTTCTTATTTTACAAAAATGGGCTGAAAAACACTCGTTTTCGCGCTATTTTTCGCACTCGAACTAGTTTTCTTGCGAAAAACCGAACACGAATTAAATTTTGGACCGACTTTTACGCGTGGTACGAAAACCGAGGCACCAATGGGCCAGAAAAAGGCCAATGGGCCCCATTCATGAGCCGGCCGCAAATAAGGGTAAATCCCTTTTGTTTCTAGCTTGTTGTATAAGTTAAAAAAATTGGATATTTTAACACACAAAACAGCCAAAGATCAAGATCAGCTGATTTCTTTCATCTTCCAGCCAAAACCTTCAAGGTAACAATCAAAACTCATGAGATTTTTACTTGATTAACAAAGTTTAACCATGAAAAATTAAGTCTTGATTAGTTTTAAACATGTTTAACCATCCAAAAACCCTAAAAATCACCTAAAATCATTTTTTTAAGTCAAACTTGTTTACAAGTCAGTACCATGTGGATTTTTGGCCAAAAACACGGGTTAGAACATGAATATGTCGTTTTTACGGTTCGAAAGTTCGGTTTGAAACCAAAACCGAAACCCTAATTAACAAGGCTGTTATATGGATGATTTATGCTTGGTTTGATATTATATGATATGTAGATACACTGAGTTTGTGACCCAAGACCTGGAGAGTTGTTTAAACCATCAAAACTCATCGAAAACCGACAAGGTAAACCCGTAAAACTCGTTTAGGGGCTGTTTGGTATTAGGTTGTGACGTTCTTGTTGTTAGCTTGTGAAAATTTTCAGAGACGTTAGGGATCATTTAAATGAGTCCCTGTTCAAATTTGGTAATTTTCCGATAAACAAATAATATTTGGCGAATTTATTACCGTTTATTGGCGTTTATTCGGGAAAAATAGTTAAACTTAATCAAAAATTATGAAATTTGGTTTGGAACCCATAAATGTTATTTGAATATCACTGGCAAAGTTTGAGGATATTTGGTTATGTTTAGGTATTTTTTGTGCAATTGTGTTGTAATCGAGTATTAACAGCCGAAAAACACGCCAAAAAAGCATTTTGGCCAAAGAGTTAAGTTCTGGAGATTTTTCAGAAGCTATATGATGATATTGAGACCACTTGACAAAATTATTGGATTTTTCTGATGTTGTTTGGTATAAACGGGATATTTATTACTTAATTATAACATATTTAATGAATTTTTATAAATAGATAATTAATCATAAAATTTCTGAAAGTATTTTTATAAAATTATCCATATTTAATGTATTTTTACAAAATCTTTCATAATTTATATATAAGTGCATAATTAGTTATGAATAATCAAAGATTTAAACTATATTTGTTTTAACGAAACCGGCAGTTTTGTGTTTAACGGACTGACTGGTATGTCAAAATATCAAAAGTGGTCAAATATCATAGTTTTAGGTGAATTTGATAAAAACGAACTTTTTACGAGAATTCCGGACAATTCGGATGAATTGTATGCGCTTCGTATAATCAAAACCGTAAGAAAACTGAAACGAAACCTGTGATCAACCAGATACCGAAACCTTAAAATTCTTTTATAAATTAAATCATTTTATCAATCAATATGTTTACATAAGTTTGTATGATCTTACCTATTTCCAAAACGCATAAACGATCAACTTGGCTAGGCTCGGAAAACGGTGAAACTGAGCCAAATCCAGTTTTAAACATTTCATAGTATACAACGTCACAATCTAAGACTATGGTCATGTTTTGAGCCTAACACTGTACTAGTATTAACAATACGATACCGATTATAGGATACGAGCTATAATCGAGGCATATCACTTATTGACGTATATTACCTGCTCGAACTACAATAAGGTGAGTTTCACGACCCCACTTTCTAAACTGTTTTACGAACTTTTGGGGTGGAAATCATGTTTACATATACTTATATACTTGAAAACGTGTGGTGATGTGAAATATCTAAGTACTAACACTTGAAAGTCCCCACAAACACAAGTGATTAAATTTGTGCCAGTGACGTGTGGATAGTACTATTGGTTTGACAAACCCAACTGAAGGCGCCAGTGGGGTATGCCGGATATACTTGTTTACGCAGTTGCACATTGTCATTTATACTTATTACATTCTGCTATGTGGTGTTAGACATAGTACATACTTGGGGCAAAGTGGCTGTTAAATGCCAATGAGAGTACATGGGCAAGGGTGGCCATGCAGTGCGAGCTGTCTTGGTTTCACTTGTGGCTTAGTATAATACATCATACACATACTTATATACATACGTACTGTGAACTTTACGAACTCGTATACTGATTTTGTTCGAACTCGTGAAACTTGAAACTCACCAACTAGACGTAGTTGACCCGTTTTAACATGCTTTTCATGTAAGCCGAAGTTGGAATGATTTGCTTACGTGCTTGGTGTTAGAAGGAAAGTTGAATAGCTGCGAATAGATGCAAATACGTACTAATGAATAAGGAACCAAGAACTGGTTATGTGTTTTTCATCTAGTTTGTAAACATAGTACCTACCAATGTAATATGATGTAAATTAGTTGTTGAATTTCTTTATAAACAATGTGGTTGATACCAGTGTTATCTGTTACATTCCCGTATTACGCTTCTGCAACTACCTAGTCGGAGTGTGACAAAGATTAATCAGAAGATCCTTGCAGTTGCACGATGATGACCACAATCCGATCAACTTCAATGCTGATCATCTGCTGAGAATTTTTGTACAAACAATGGGATATCAAGGGACAGTGCACGATGGAAAATTTCAAAAGGGCTTGTTCCCTGTGCTGTACAGATTTCTGATTCATCATGTGATTCAGGGATTTGCCCCGAGGAAAGGATCATGGACTCTAATGAGTCATGGCTTAGCAAATGTAACTACTGCTATCATCTATGATCTACCATTTAATTTCTCCAAGATGATTTTTAAGGGAATGGTAGGAAATTTGAAGAAGGCTGAAGAGGACAGATTCCAGCAATATCCCCGATTTCTGCAGATAATTTTCAATAGGGATTACATGATTTACCCACCATTGGCACTACTCATCTTCTGCAGAATCTCAACACATACAAACAAATTGTGAATCCGGGAAGTGCCAACAGATTTAATCCAAACATTCCGTTTGAGATTTTTCCATGGTTAATGAACCATGACGTGGATATTGTGCCAGTACCAGAGTTGAGCTCAGAGGAGGAAGAAAAGGATGATGAGTTGGAAGTTGATGATGGTAATGATGATTATGATTATGATGATGATGATGATGATGATGATGATGATGATGATGATGATGGAAATGAAGGAGGGGCTGGAGGAGCTATAATTGATGATGTACTTATTCAGAGGGAGAATCAACCGATTCCAACACCACCATCCACACCTTTAGCCTCACCACCTCATCTACCAACACCAACTGATCAAACCACCCTAAACAAATCACCACCTCCCACCCTAAACCAATCACCACCTACCACCTAAAACCAATCACCAACACAATCACCACAACCCGCTATAAACCAAATTCCACCACATTCCTCTCCACTATTACATGACCATATTACTCAAACACCACCCACTTAAACCCAACCGCAAATCCAAACCCAAACCCAACCCAACATCTAAACCCAAATCCAACCCCAACCCCAAATCCAAACCCAAACCCAACCCCAAATCCAAACCCAATCTCCAACCCAATCTCTAACCCCCAACCTCAACTTGAAGCCCAACCCCAACCTCAAATCACAACACAATCCCCACCACAAAACCAAACATCAATCCATATACCAAAACCTTTCCACACTTCATCATCCAACAACCCTCCCTCAAGTGCCTACCTATTCCAAAGAAATTTTGACCTTATTTTCCAGAACATTGAACTAAAGGGTGAAAATTCTGAGTTAAGGAAAGAAAATGTTGAACTGAAGGCTCAGTTGGCGGCTGCTAATGATAAAATTGAAACCCAGGAGCAGGAGGTTGAGAATACCTCAGCTGTCCCAAAACAGGGGGAGAATATAAATGAGCCAACTGATGTTGTGGGTACTGGAGATGTTGAAATGGTGAATGCAGGAGTAAAAACAACTGATGTTATGGTTTGACCTGTTTGTTTAATGCATATGATGATGAGGATAGTGAGTAAAGAAGAATAGTGGATGATGATTATGAGGCAGATTTGTCTAAAAGAGAAGAGCAGAATTATGATGAGAATAATGAAGTGATGAATGTTGTATAGAGAGATGATGATGAGGATGAGGAAAGAGGAGAGAAAGAGACTGAGGTTAGAAATGAAATGTTGAATATGGATGAAAATGTGGCTTCCACTGATGTGGCCACTAATACTTTGACTGAAGAACAAACTGAAGTGATTTTTAATGATAATGCTGCTACTGAGGAGCCTACACTAATAGAACCTGAAATTGAACAACCGGAAAGCTCCAAGATGGTAGAGTGTGATGCAGAAATGGAGGCTTTGGACAAAGAGATTGATGATTATGTCTCTGAAACTGAAGAAGAATTGAAAAGAAGACTGGAAAAGGGTAAAACAAAGGTCTATGAAGAAGAGTCTGTTAAGGCAAATGTATTTAGAGAAGAGGAAGAAGAAGATAAAGCCACTGCTGCTACCAAGAGATTACAACAAACCATAAATGAAACATGGGAGAGGGAACACATTTCCCGAACCATGGATCTTTTGGAATTGGCAGAGCAGGAGATTCTCATTGTTCAAGAAAATGTTTCCAAGATTATTAATGAAGAAGAGGAGGATGATCAGATTGTAATTGAAAGTTTGATAAATTTGAAAAGAGCTGAGGAAGTTGATAACTCCTTAGCTATTGTAGTGAGTATGTTTGCACTGTCCTCAATCCAACCTCAACAGGAACTTGAAAAGGAACCTGAGAAACAAACTGAAGAAACAATTAAGGAAATGATGGATAAAGCTTCAAAGATACATGAAAATGTAAGAAGATTTGAGAAGTTTTACTCAAGAAAAATAAAAGGTGGCTGGAGGAACTGAGTCAGTGAAAAAGAGGCAATGGGATGAAAAAAACAAATATTATGTTGAGACTCCTGATGAGCAAGCAAGTCCTATAAGGACAGTCCCTATACAAACCTTAAAACCAGGAGAAGAAGTTGAAGGAGTTCTTGATGTTCCGGTTCCTGAGATCCCAACTGCTGATGAACCTAAGATTGATGCAGTCAATGAAACAACAAAGGAAGATGATGAATCATATGAATCTGACAATGATAATGGTGATAACAATGAAAGGAATCAGGAAAATGTTGAAAGTGCTAATGTTGTAGCTCCTGAAGTAACAATAACTGAAGATCAAATGAGAAGCATTGAGCAGAGTTTGATTGAGGCTTAGAAGAAAAATCCTTTGGTTGTTAAACTGAGAAGTTATGGAATAAGCTTTGAAAGCATAGTGTCATTGAATGATGATGAACTACTGAAAATATTGGACAAAGAAAGGGACACAATTGAGAAACTGATGCAGCAGAAAAACAGAGATGGACAAAAGTACAGATAATATTTAAGAAAACATGGGTATTATGAGAAAGACCTATCCCATTTCAAGCATGAACAGTTGAGAGAAGCTTACAATAACACAAGAGAGAAGTGAAAGAAAAATTTGTTAGAGAAAATGAGCTTGCTGAGAAACTTGAAGCTCTGAAAAAGAAATATGCAGGAAAATGTGGTTAATTGGAAAGGTGATGGCACCAGAAACAATGGATAGCCTAACTAAGGCTGCTGTTGAGTCACTCTAAAACAAGTTTAAAAAGAAAGATCAATTGAAGAGAGTGAAACCTAAACCATGAAATGTGCAGCCAAGGGGAGATCAGCATGAACCCCTAGTGAAGAAAACAAAAATCATGACATTAAAGGAGAAACAAAAGGCCCAAATTGAAAAAGAAAAATCGAAAGAGCCAACAGTTGATGAAACCCCAATCCCAATGGAAGTAAAACCTGAACCAGAGGATGAACCTATTGTACCTTGGGAAAATGAAGAAATGATCAAAATACTAAGGGGTATAATGGTAAATCAAAGGGGAAAGGATGAGGATACATTTTATGTATTGAGTAAAGATGATTTGAAAGAACCGTTTTATCTGCAAAAGGCTGAATGGGAAAAAGTACTGATGGAGGGTGATAATAGTAGAAGTTTTGTAGAAGGGAGATTTGTGCCTGCAGGGCTGTCAAACAATCCTAGGGTAGTAAAAATGATGTTGAGTCTTTGTAAATAGGCAGGAGAAAACTTTGCAGAACTCATCAACCTCCCTGCTGAAATGATAGAATCAATGTACATAAAAACTTTCAAGTTAAGGCCAAGAAAACCAATGAAATCTATCACATTTAGGCCTCCTCTCTCAAGGCAGCACATAACAGCAGGCAGAGTTGAATCAAGTAAAGCTGGATCCCAAAGAGTAGTAAGACCACAATCCAATGTGGATCTTCCAAAAACTCTCTACTTTGACTCAGTCTATGAGTCTCTATAGGTGATTATGGAAAGCAAACAGTTGAGAGACATAATTATAAGAGGTGATTTTGCTGAATACACTCAAGAACAATTGGAGAAAATGGCCACACTTGATCTATATGATTATCATTACACAAAAAAGTTGCCTAGGAGATAGCAGATGAAATCTCTAAGTATCTAAATGATGAAGCTGACAAGGGATTCCCATTCTCGAAAGAAAAGAAAAGTTGGAAGATGACCAAGCATGACCGAACAAGAAGGGCTACAAAGTTGAAAAAGATAGCTAGTGCTGAATTGAATTACCAGTTAAAGGTAAAAGATTAGAATCCGTTGTCAATTATGAATACATGTATAAGCATTGGAAGAAGAATGGCACGCCCAAATTACACAGTACAGAAGAATGGCATCATAGCTGAAATTGAATATATAGAAAATGATGGCCACTACGTTCTTCGAAACTCAGATGGGCTAATTTTGGGAATAATTAGAAGAGATGAAGACCTGACTTATTTGCACAATTAAGATCTAAGAGATATAAGGTATTTGAACATTCCTGAAAGTCACTCATTACCAAATCCTTTCTATCTTTATGCAAAGGGTAGGAACTGTGATTGTGAATCGAAGACAAGCCACCTACAATGCCTCAAGAAGATGAAGATTTTCTTTAGAATAGGCTTCGCTATGTAATGTCTTCGGACAAAATTCTGAATATGTAATTGTTTATGTTTTTGAATATGTAAAATTTGATTTTGATTAACTTTAGAAGTGTTTTGGGGTAGCTGAGGTGTTCCAATCTAAAGGGAGATTTTTTAGTCAAGATTTGACCTACATGAAGTATAAGGAAGATTGGAATCTTCTCAACCTCCTCGAAAATAGCTAAGTATGGAAATCCGAGCACACTTGAATTTCCAAGCAAGGTTTTCATACCCGAGCAAGGTATTTTATCCATCGGGCAAGGTTATCTTCTCTAATTCTTCTTTTGTGTATATCCGAGTAGGGTTCACTATGTCTAGCAGGATTGTTCTTCATAGCCGAGAATGGTTTATCCCGGGTAACCTTTTGTCTAACCAAGCTCATGAAGCCAAGTGATTGGAAGACCTGGCAAGGTATTCATCAATAATATAGTGGTCTGAGTAAGCTTGATGTGAGTAATGATATATTCCAAGTAACATCGGGCAGGGTTTAACTCAAGTAGGGTACAGTGCTACCGGGCACACTTTGCTAATAAGCTAGTTCCTAGCAAGGAGTTGAAGGGACCATTGAAGAACATGGTTGCTCGTAAGATAATGTCGGTCAAAGTCTGATATGATCAAGAAGATTGAAGTCCTCTCGGTGAGTATTAAAGCCTACCCAGAAAACTGTTTCCAAGCACACTTCAAGGTTACTAGGTCTACCCGAAGAAGACAAAGCCACAATGCCTACCCGGAGAAGATATCTTATGCAAAGTCTACCGGAAGACCTGTTTTTACACTTATTAAATGCTGATGAAATAGCTGTGGGGCAGTTTGTTGATAAGTCACTGACATGAGAGCAGATTACTATCTTGCTTGGTCTGAATGAAGACGAGATGACCGTGTTAGAAGCTGAGCCCGATCTTGAGGTAATTAATGATGATGAGACCTTCAATGATCCTACTTTTGAGATGAGTACGGATTTTATTTATGAGAATGAGGAGGTCGAGGTGGAGGATGTGACTGTTGAGAATTACCCTGATTTGTTTCAACATACAAATGTTGATCAGGGTGCTCCAGTATTTAATGATGAAATGGTTAAAGAAGCAGAAGACCATCTTGAGAAGACGTCCAAGGGAAAGAATGTCGTTGAGACAAGTGTTGATCCTAGGGTTGATCCATCCTTGGCTGACATTCATAGCTGGTTTACTCATCAAGACAACAGGGTTGGTAAGATTATCAATACTCACAGGTACGTTGATAGAGGATCGCCAGAAGCCATCGCACGCGCCAAAGCCAATCAAAAGACTACTTTCAAGGTCGTGTCGAAAGTTCAAGGTGATATCATTTCTTGGCTTTATGATTCGGAATTGAAAGTATGCATTGTTAAATGGGAGAAGGGCGTCCAGTACTACGAAAGGATGTCTGATCTTCTCTCATTACCGAGATGGGACGTACGTACTCTGGCGTATCGTCCATTTATTAATCGGGGTGGGAATAAACATACAAGTTGGTTTCACCAACATCTGATGTTTGAGGTGGACCACGGTTTCAAATTTTTTAAACCACAGATTCCCATCCGTAAGCATCTAAATGAGATTGACCCAAGGACAAGTTGGAAGAAGTTGGTTCTTAAGGTTAAACCGCCAAAGAAAATGAAGCGTGTGCCAGTGAAAATGATGAACCAACACATATGGTTATCTTTCAACCGCTGGTACTACGACAACAAAACTGGAGAGGCCGTCATTGTGTTGGGAAAGGGTTTGAAGACTAAGCTGATCAAGTTCATCGACCCGATGTGGCTCATTAAGTTAACCGAGACCGACAATGACGTGCTACACAAGAATAAAATATTGATTGAGCACAATGAAGACTATGACCTGGCTATGCAATTCTAACACGTTGTGAGTGTATGTTATGAGAACGGAATTCATAGTTGCAGAGACTGGCAATCCAAGCTATTCAAGTAAAGTAAAGACAAAGACAAAGAGCTCAAGACGAGGGGTTGTCTGTTAGTACACAGTTTCGCGTCTCGAGTCTTTGTATTTATCATTCACGTATTTGTCGTTTTGGTTTAATGTAATAAACAATTTTTTTATCTTAGTTCGTTGATGTAATAGTCTAGTTCGCTAAGGATGTTTAGCGAACTAGATCTAAGTTATATCCCTCTTGATTCATTAAGGATGATTAACGAATCAGGGGGTGATTCGTTAAGGTATTTCTTTGTTAATATATTTAACGAAGTGGACCCTAGTTCGTTATAGAATGTTAACGAACTAGGTCCATCTTCCTATTTATAGTGAACACTGTTCACTGTTTAATCTAAGCATTGAGATTTTAATTAACGAACCTCTGCCTGACTCTCTCTCAATCTTCATACTAATATTATACATACATACATACATACACCTAATATAGATATATATCACATAACATATGAATCAAACGTAATTATGAACTAGATCCGTATTTAGGCTATACGTATTATCAGATCTAAGATCTGTGTAGTGTTAAAGGATTAGTCCATGTTCAAACAAGTCTGACATTACCCTTTTAGAAACCCTAATCATTGGTATATAATCAAACATATTACAATAAATGCTTAGTGTAAAACAGGTCTTCGGGCAAGCTTTGCAGCATGTTTCTTTGTCGAGCAGACCTGGTAACCATGATGTGTGCTGGGGAACAGTTTTCCTGACAGACTTTACATAGAATACTTTCCTTAGAAAATATTCACCTAACAGACTTCAATCCTCTTGACCATATCAAACTTTGCTCTATAACAGTCCTACAAGGAAACATGTTTGTCAGAAGTCCCTTCAACCTTTTGTTATCTTTAACTTATTAAGAAAACCAAAGTGTGCTGGTAACACTGTAGCTTGCTATTAGTTGAACCTTGCTCGGCAGAAGTCTAAGTAATACCTTGATCAACTTCCTTCAAGCTTGCTGGGACCACTGTTTATTAAGAATAAACCTTACTAGATATACCAAAATACTTGGTTTCAGCTTGGTTTAGTCAAGAGTTTGCTAGGAAACAAACCTTGCTTGACTTGAAGAACAACCTTGCTAGAAAAAGTGAACCTTGCTCGATTTATCAATAAAGAGGAATTCTAGAAGATAACCTTGCTAGGAAATAAAAATACCCTGCTAGGATAAGTAAATGTTTACTGGGAAGCCTGAGCTTCCTCGGTTTCCATACTTAGCTGTTTTCAGAGAGGTTGAGAAGTTTCCAATCTTCCTATGGACTTTTCACATCCCAACATTTCATGCTCATACTCTTCTGAGTTCATTACTTGTAGAGGGATAACATGGATAGGTTCTTTTGTTTATTTATCCTTTTCTTTCTCTTCATCCCCCTTTTCTTTTTACACCGTCTTCTTCTTTTGATATTCTTCAAACTTTGGTATGTTTTTTACCATATCTTTTTTTTCTTGCAAATTTGACAAGGTTTACAAGCCATTCTCTCTCAACAAATCTGATTTCATGTAGTAAACCTTCAACTGTCTTCTTTGATGATTCCCTTGCAATTTCATCTTGAATTCTTTTAGCATCATAATCAGTAACTAACTGTTTGTCAACATTTTCCGTATCAGGTTCATCAGTTGGTATTATTTTTTCAATATTTTATTTTGGGAACTTGTGAACAACAATGACTAGTGAATTCTCAGCATCCTCGACCTGTTTTAACTTCATTCCTCCTCACCTTCCATCAACTTCTTTTCCAACTCAGTTTTTTCCATAAGGAATCTTTGTTCATCCATTTCTTTCTCGGTAAGCATAAAGTTCAAAATATCCCTTTCAAACCATTCATTCAAGATCTGATCATGTAACTTCTTTCCATTCTCAAAAGATTCATCAACAATAAAAGATGATTATTAAATTCATTTGTTTTCTTTTTGAGTGGCTGGAGTTCACTCTCATCTTATGCAACAACCTTTCGCTTCTCTTTCCTCCTCTCATCTTCTTCATTAGGGAGCCAAGATGGTCCAACATCATTCATAATTGTAGGTGGCATCTAATCTAACTCCCTAAAAAACTCTTCTAATTATTCATATTCGTCATTGGTAACTTACTTCATAATCTTTATCATTTGTAATGTTAAGTTCCATAGTTTTACTAGATAAGAAAAAAGTTTCTCCCGAAACAATTGTAGTTTTAGCTCCTTCTGTATCTTCATCTAATACCACTATTTCATCATCATCCTCATCCTCATCATCATCATCATCATCATTATCATCATCATCATCATCATTAGTTATTATCTCATAATCAGCAACCTTCCTTTCTCCTTCAACATCATTCATCACTTCATCATCATTGATATCCCAGATCCATTCTAATCAGTCTAAGAGAATTTTGATCAACAGCTACATGGACATTCTCCCCCTGTTTTGGTGCATCTGAGGTCTTCTCACCCTCAGACACCAGGTTTTAAATTCTTTGTAAAGCATGTTGTAGCTAAGTTTCCATGTCTGTGTTTCTCTCTCTCAGCTCTTAATTGGCTCTCTTTAAATCACAATTTTCAACCAGTATATTAAAGCTTCTTTGTAGTAGAATCATTTTTTCATTTGGGGATGGTGAATTGACAGGGAAAACTTTTTTAGGTTTAGATGATTGATTGGTTGAGTTTAGTGTACTGGGCTATGAAGGATTTGGGAACATGTGTGTGGTAAGGGGTTTCTGGTTTGAATCAAAGTTATATGGCTTTTGGGTGGGAGGTGATAAAGGAATATCATTTTGGGCAATGTCTATTGAGTATGTTAGTGACTGGAATGGTGTGTCTGGTTGGTTTATTAGTTCGGATGGAATAAGTTCTGGTATGTAAGGTTCAGGTTCAGTTGGGTGGAATTCGGTTTTGGTTTGTGGTTATGGAGATGGTGGTGATGGAATGTTTGGTTCAGTGGTTTATGGTGAATGAGGAGGTGAATGTAAATGTGCCATAGATTTGTGTTAGAGGTGGTGATTCAACATGTCATCATCTCCTCCAACATCATGATCATCATCATATCATTAGACTCGCTCTCACCATAAGTATCTTCCTCATCACTATCTTCTTCACTGCTCACCACAAGTGAAGCAGGAACCTCCATTATCTCAACATCATTATTTATCAACAAATGGATTATATAAAACTCCACTTCATGATCAAATTAACTTGTTGCCCCCAACCTGCCGATCCTCCTATAAACATTCGGATATTGTAATATATGTGTTCTCCCAACAGTTAGTAAGTCAGGATACAGCCTGTTGAAAATGATTTGGAGAAATTTTGGATACATCAAGAACTTGGCATTCTCTCCTTCCATAAATTTGTGACCAATCCTTCAAAGATGATTCTAGAAAAGTTGAATTGGTGGTCGTATAAAATAGCAAAAGTGGCTGTAGCAATCTCCCTACTCATCAGTGTCCAGGTCCCTCTTCTCGGAGTCACACTTTGGATTATGTGATGAATTAGGAACTTGTAGATTAGAGGAAACATTCCCTTATGGAATTTTCCCTCATTAATGTATTTCCTTGATATCCCAATGTATCTTGAAACATTCGTAACAGCCTCCGCTGGGAGTAGGATAATTGTACTTCAAAATCATCATTCAATTGGAGGCTTGTGCGTATAAGTTGATCAGTCACTTCAATCTCCCTGCCAAGAATAGTGGCATCAATTCTTCTCCCATTTATGTCATCAATATATTGTGTAGATAATGGGGTTTTCGGTCAAAGCAAACCGCAAATTTGAGCATATTAGCCAATTAATCATCGGCTCCAAGGGACGATTTTCCTCTATAATTTAGAGAAACGCGCATATATTGTGCTTTTGATTAAATTTGTAAGCCATATTTGCACACACACAAACAAAATACACATTCAAAGCATAATTCAGTCAATCTGAACAACAATTGAACATGCATGTATATATAATGAAGAAGAAAGTATAAAAGGTTAGTCTTTATGAACATGTTCTTCAACAATATACTAACCTACACATAAAATAGAGATGTTAGTTAAACAAAAATTAAAAACTTAAACCCATATAACGAGTGTCGAAAAACATTAAATCAATGCTTACCAAGTCAGAATTATGATGGATGATAATATTTATGGAGAATTAGTGAGAAACGGTTGGATAACTTAGGTCGCGAGCAAGTTGGTATAATAGAAGAGAGAGAGAGGGAAAGGATGAATGAAAAATTTTCTAAGTTTTGTATTCCTGCTTTATATCTCAAATAGAAACTAAGAACATTGTTTAAGAACTAAAGGACAACAGTTGGGTAGAAGCTATGCAGGAAGAGTTAGCTCAGTTCAAAAACCTGCAAGTCTGGGTACTATTTGACAAGCCAAGAGGAAAATATGCTATAGGCACGAAGTGGGTTTTCAGAAACAAGAGGGATGAAGAGGCTTTGTAATGAAAAACAAGGCAAGATTAGTTGCACTTGGTTGCATACAAGAAGAAGTAATTGACTTTGAGGAAGTATTTGCTCTTGTAGCAAGATTGGAAGCAATTTGAATTATTTTGGCCTATTCTGTATCTAAGAACATAAGAGTGTTTCAGCTTGAAGTCAAATCTTCTCTCTTAAAGGTATTGATAGAAGATGATGTGTATGTCACTCAACCTCCAGATTTTGAGGATCCTAATTATCCAAATAGAGTATACAGACTGAACAAGGCTCTGTAGGCAGATTTGTTAACATTTGTTGAATGAATATGCACATTCGTTAACTCTTGCACCTTCATTAGATAAGCGAATGTCTCATTCGTTAGATAAACCAGCGAATTAGCTTATTCACTAAGCATAAGGAATGTGTATCATATGCAACAATACACGAATAAGAACACTTATTCGTTTCTAAACAACAAATGTACATTAACGATCGTAGCGTTGACCGATTCTGGTCAAGGTCAAAATTGATATGAACATCAGAAAGTCAAATATGAAATTTTAATTTCTAAAAGGTTCAAAACTCAATCGTATACCTTAAAAATGATCCAATGTCATCGATACAGCATCGATAATCAATCTTAATCATAATTGAGTTTTAATCTCTGTTTAAATTTAAAATTTGAGCCTGTAATCAAAAGTTCGTTTAATACACTTAATCTTGGACCAAATCTATCATTACAAGTATCCATGAACTCGTCTTTACCTCTTTCACACACTTGGATGATCAAAATCGCAAAATGACGATGTTAAAGATTTTTAGAAATTTTGGCAAGGTTTCTCTTTGTGTATGAGAGGTTTAGGCAAATAGTAATGTGACGAATGTGTTGTCCATATATTCTTGATGCTTTTATATTCCGTACACATTTACCAATTTCCCAAACAACGTATGTCTTATTCGTTAATCATAACCAATGGGTCATCATTCTTTAAGAAACAAATTAATAACCTCTACATATGTTAAATTAATACGAATAACCCTCTATTCTTCCGTCATTCGTGAAAAGTTTAATGAATGAGCCTTCAATCATTGTGAGAGAGTGGAAGCGAATGTGTGTGTATAACGAATGTAATACATTCGCTCTTTGAATTTCCTGAATGAACAGTCGTTCGTTACATTGTTGTAACGAATGTAACAATACACTTAACGAATGGTATATTTACCATTCAAAAACACTAAATTAACCATCAAAACCAAACATTCGATGTTACCTGAAAATGCTTTAAAATTTTACCTTAAAGGCCAATAACTTAGACTTTTTAACTTAAAATCGTGGGTAGAACTCTTTTTCTTTTTCAACTATCAATTTGCATAGCTCGCCAATCGAAAATAAAGTAGAGAATAATAAAAACTAAAAGATTAAACGAAAAATTGAACTGTAAACTACGAAAGCAGTACATATTTTTGTGAGTTGAGCAAGGAATCATATTGACCGAGAAATCCATCCATGAAAGTTTATATTTCGGCATTATTATGACTGGTGTTAAGTCAGTCATTGGTATTATTGTTCACTTAGGGCACAACATATCAGAAACTTTCTGCCTCTAATCTCGATTAAGCCTTAATTTGATTTTTACCAAGTCACCCCCAAGCTAACTTAAACCTTTAAATCAGTTAATCAAAATACATTGTTTTTCAGTTTCATAATAGCAATCTAGTAAATAATCCCCACTACAAGATATACCCCCATTATCAAGAAATACTTATAGTCTATTTCCCAGGAACGATTGCATCTGTATGGCTTACACACATTGTATCTCTTGTGATTTGTTTCTTAATGGTAATAAGACGCGATCAGGGGGCAACGTATGACTCACAGCGTGGTTTGTTCATGTCAGTAGTGAATTTGTACAAAGTACAACAGTGATCAACTTTAATGACTTATAGTGGTAGATAAACTGCGGGTTCGCCTATTGAGCATAATAATATTCAACAAAATGAAAACCGCATAAAGACCCAATGGAGTCCAGAACTTTTGAAGCATCCCATCAATACATGATTTAAGGCCAAAAGACCATACATCGTTGTAGTGCTAACCATTAACTAAATGCTTTAGTCAATTAAATTTATAACATTTTTGGTGATCAAATAGATTTAAGGCTTGAGTATGACAGACTATTGCATTTCTGCCTTCATCACCAAGACTTTGCAAGATACTAACACCTCTTTCAATTTGGCAATATTTTTGTTATCACATACTCTTCCTTACTTGTTTATCTAAGACCTACCAATGCACTGATACACTTAAGCACCGTCTTTTTCGCCTAGTTTTTTTACCGGATTTAGAATATAAATGATCAATGTACTATTGTTTTCCCTTTTTTGTTACAAAACTCATTTTACGGAGAAATTATTCAATATTTTTTATTTTAAAAATATTTGAATGTTTTTGGATTTTATCTGTAAAAACTGGAAGCGCAATATTTTTGTATTTTTCCCAGTTTCTCCCCTAAAAACCAAAACATTTAAAGAAAGAAAATAACCAAAAAAAATACTATACAAACATAAAATAAAATGATTAACCGAGATTATGAATTTCAGCAAGTGATTTTAAACCATGTAAACCAAGCAAAAAATTTAAATCTTGTTTTATCAAACGCTTTGGTAAAAAGTTTTGTCTTTTGATGAGCAGTGTGACTTTTTTCTATATCAAGTAATTTCTTTTCATAGTATTCAAGGATGAAATGATAATGAGTTTCGATATGTTTCTTTTCAAGTGGTGCACGGGGTCTTCGTGATGCAAATAGCAGCTTAGTTATCAATACAAATTGGAGTAGTAAGAAATTCAAACTGTAATCCCGCAAGTGTAGTTGGATCCATAGAGACTGTGAACAACAATCGAGGTTGTGACGTATTCAGCTTCAGCGGTTCAGGTAGAAACCATTGTCTGCTTCTTACACGGCCAGGAAACAAGCCGGTTTCCCAAAAATTGACATCCAGCTGTGGCATACTTAAATTTCAGCTACACCATTCTCTTGTGGCATATATGGAGCACTATATTCGCCATGAATACATCTTTGAATATAGAAAAAATCAAATGTACTATTCTTGAACTTCATGCCATTATCACTTAGAACGCTTCTCACTTTATGTTTATAAAACGATTCAATCTTAGTGCTCAAAGTTTGTACAAGAACTGGCGTCTGATCTTTTGTACTCATAAATAACACCCATGAATATATTGTATAGTCTTCGGTGACAACCAAACAATAAAGATCTCCAGCAATACTCTAACGGTTCTCTGGACTTGATAAATCCATATGAATTCGTTCCAATGGGTGCGATTCCTTTTTTTGTTTACCCTTTTTGCATGCAACACAATGATCGGTCAATTTTAAATTCTTCAATGATACACAATCCACCGAATCATTTTCCATCAAACGATTCATTTTACGAATGTGGATGTGACCCTCCTTCTGTGCCATAAGATCGTGTCCTTCTTAATTTCTTTGGAGACGAAATACGTTGCAGTAGAAGAAGATAATACTTTGGAAGCCATATCGAGCATATATATATATATATATATATATATATATATATATATATATATATATATATATATATATATCATTTGATCAGGGTGATCGCATGACAACCATGGCCTCGGGGAAAACAAATCTCAGTTTGAGAATGACACATTCATTATCAATGAATAAGGTGATGTACTTTTTAACACAAATATGTGAAACACTCAACATATAATTGTCAGGATAGATTTTATCACTATCAACCTCGTGACCAACAACTTAATGTTGACAAGACGGTTACAAATATGCTAATTTAAAATTTTAAACAATACTAAAGGGGAAATCAATAGTACTGAAGATGTTGCTAAACGAACATAAGGATGACAAAAATGCAAGAACATCTTAGCATATTGAATATCTTTGTACGGAAAGTAGCCTCACCTGACATTCCACCTGGAAACCCTAAAGTTATTCCTTTGTATTATGAATTAATATCAATGGAAATCTTTTGATTGTCTTACGTGTTTGTCATCCTTATGTTCTTTGAGCAACATATTGAGTACAATTGATTCTGCCTTCAATATTCTTTGGGTTTTTACATTAGCATATTCATAACCGTCTTGTCAACATTAAGTTGCGATAAAAAAGATCTTGAAAAGTGATATCAAAACTTTGTTTTGCTCTTGTGACGAACAATGTGTTGATGTGAAGACTGATTGTTAAGCTTATACTGAATATTATTTTATTTTTGAAAAAAAGATGATGATGATTTCAGCTGAGCACTATTCTATTGATTTGTGACGTCTGCTTTTTCTGTTCTTCATTTTTCAGATCTACAACCATTTAAGATTCAAAAGTATTCTAATCTCATATCCAATTTGATTATTGTCTGTTTTGAGTCCAGATCTTGGTTTAATTCATCTGTTTTCATCAGATTTAAGGATTTTATCCACAAATCTTAGTATTTTTGAAAATCCGTTAAAATTTCTAAGTAATTTTCATTTCAAAAGCTTGTTAAAAATACCAAAAAAAATTTCAAACAAAAAGGATGATCAAGAAGTGTTTACTAACAAGATTCCAAGAATGTTAGGTCAAGAAAATTATATCAAGTAGGAAGTTTTGATTAAGGTTGTTGTCTGCTACAATGACACTAAAATGTGGAACTCCTTCAAAAATGGTCCATATGTTTCCACTGAAGCAACAAAAAACAATCAAGTTCTTGAAAGACAAATGAAGAAATGGGATGAAAAAGCCCTTTGTATGCTAAAGTTGGGTTTTTTCATGGGAAATATTGACAAGTGTGAATCATCACACAACTGCAAAAGCCATGTATGATGTTGTGATAGAAATGTTTGAAGGAAACACTGAGTTAAAAGGACATCAAGAAAGACAGGCTGAAGCAACAACTTGACAGATTCAAGTTTATAGAAGGAGACCGATTGAAATCCGTTTTGCAAAGATTTGTGACAACTGTCAATGAAACCAGAATGACTGATCTTGCTATCACTTACTTTGATCTAAACAAGAAGCTGTTTTCTTCCTAATCTGGTGAATGGTACACAACTAGCACGTTTATTAAACAAAAGGCAAACTTTCCCAGTTTCTAGCTTGATGATGTGATATGTTTTCTGCAAGCAGCTGGGCATGAAATGATTGAAAATCATATAATTAAATAAGAGAAGCAAAGTTTTCAGGTTGCATAAGCTTTAATAGCTCCAATGGGAAATTTGTCAACTAATAATCAACAGCATATTCCCATTATTGAAGAGCCTAGTGAATTCAATTCTGAGACTACAAGAGATTATGTGGCAAGCCAATCTTTAAGCCATTCTGGAAAGCAAAGATTTAATGTCCAAATGATAGATGATGGTGAAACATATTCTATGGCAAGTGGACATGCTCCATATGTTCCTGGTAACACGATCCAAGGAAATGAATATCAGGCTTTGTTTTCAATGTTTACTAAATATTATAATGCATTTGTGGCAAAAAACGTGATTCATACAAGTGTGGTACAAGAGGATCTGGAACAGATTGTGTTGGATCGCGGATTAACAGTCGATAACATTAAACAGATCTCAAATCTGTGAATATCCGATTACCACTATTAAAGATCTAGCTCATAGTTTACCTTGATTTAATGTTATGTATGTATATATATTGTCAATAGATAAAACGAATAATGTTAAGGTGAAGCTTGAGAGAGAGCAATTACTCAAATATCCTTTTGAAACTTTTCTCCAAAAACTTACATTAAAGTGAATAGTAGTTCACTATATATAGAAGGCGACCTGGTTCGCTAACATCCCCTAGCGAACCAGCTTCCCCTTCGTTACATAATTTAACATAGCGAACCACCCCCTGATCCGTTAACATCCCCTAACGAATCAGGAGGGAATACTTTATAATGTCTTAGTTCGCTAACATCCCTAGCGAACTAGACTTAACTTTAACGAACTAGTCTTAGTTAGCTAACATCCCTAGCGAACTAGACTTAACCTTAACGAACTAGTTAATAATAAACATTAAATATTACATTAATTAATAAATAAAACATTAACGATAAATACAAAGACTCTAGACGCAAAACCGTGCACTAACAGACACCCCCTCGTCTTGAGCTCTTTGTGTTTAACTTATTTGAAGCGCTTGGACTGCCAGTCTCTGAAAACTATGAATTCCATGTTCGTGACACAAACGACTCTTTGGAATTGCATAGTCAGGTCGTAATCTTCTTGGCGTTCAAACAAAATCTGCTTCCTGTGTAGCACGTCGTTGTCTGTCTCTGATAAATTAACCAACCACATCGGGTCGATTATCTTGACCATGAACAATAACGGCCTCGCCAGTACGATTGTCATAGTACCAACGGTTGAAAGACAGATAAATATCTTGAGGCATTGTCTTCACAGGAACTTTTTTCATTGTCTTTGGCGGCTTCACTTTCAAGACAAGTTTCTTCCAGCCGGTCCTTGGATCAATCTCATCAATGCGCTTACGTCTTGGGACCTGGGGCTTGAAGAATTTGAAGCCATGATTGACCTCGAACAGTAAGTGTTGATGAAACCACTCAGCCGTTCGGTGACCCCCACGATTGATAAATGGACGTCTCGCGAGGGTACGTACATCCCAACGCGGTAGAGTTAAAACATCCGTTATCCTCTCGTAATACTGGAAACCCTTTTCCCACTTGACTATACATACTTTAAGGTCAGAGTCATAAGCCCATGAAACAATATCACCGTGTACCTTTGAAACAGTCTTGAAAGTAGTCACCTGATTAGTCTCAATCCAAGCAGCAGCAGTATCTTTTCTTTCTTGATCTACATAACGATAAGCACTAATAATTTTACCCACTTTATGACGTTTGAACCATCTTTCTACGTCATCATCAGTCACTTCTTTGAGTGAAGGAACTGTTCGCTGCACAACCTTTTCCAGTTCATCCTCAGTCTCTTTAATTACATCTTCATGAAATACCAGAGCACCTTGATCAACGTTTGCGTGTTGATACAAGTCCGGGTACTCTTCAGCTGTCACATCCTCCATCTCAATCTCTTCATCCTCATAAATAAAATCCATATCCATATACAACGGATCAACTTCCAATTCCTCCTCAGTGATCACTTCGACATCGGGCTCAGTCTCTAAAGCAGTCAACTGATCGTCATTCAGCCCAAGCAGAATCGAAATCTGCTCCCGTGTCAAGGATCTAACCACAAACTCACCAACCTCTATCTCATCTCTCTTTACCACACTACGAACCACCCCTGATCCATCAACAAAAATCACTGTGTTAGCTGCAATCATTTCAATTAGCTTGGCAGCTGTTGGATCTTGATAGGTAATTATCTGCTTGCTCGAATCCTCACCGCCACTAACACCAGCACCAGAGGATGAACCATGCGATTGTTTAGGCTAACCTCCTGCATCATAGTCGTCAGGATCATCATCGTCATTCTTAAGTTTCTTGAGGGCATCTTCTTTACAAGTTAATTGTAAAATCAACTCTTCTTGTTCCTTTAATTTCACCCCCTGAGACTCAACAATCGTACGCAACGATTTAGTCTCCTTCTGAAAGAAAAAAATATAACTCATCATTCATCGTTGATTCTCCATGAGTTGTTCTTGAGTTTGATGGACAGCTGCTATTTGATTTTCATATAGATGTAACAGATTTAGTAGCATTTCAGTTTGACGACCTGGTGGCAAGTTATATACAGATGGATGAACAGGTTGAACAGGTCCTTGTGTCCGAGTAATTTACATGAAAGAGATATCACTAGGCGGAGGTGGAGGAAGAGTCGTTGTTGGCGGAGGAGGAGGTCTCATTGATGTGATAGGAGATACTGTAGACAATGCAGCAGAAGGCCTCGGTATCTCGGTCAACGCCATTTGAGGAATTAGACCGAGCCTCTCATGTGACACCAACGTCGTTGTCAAGGTAAGCATCGGAGTGCTAGTAGTTAGCGGCACCGCCGAGCTTTGAGTAGTTGATTGACGTGGTGGTGGGGTTCCAATGATTACCCCAACCCCAGTAGACACACGGGGCTTCTTTGATGGTTCACAAGTAGCCACAGCTTTACCCTTTCTTTTTCTTTCCAGCTGAGCTTTCATGGTGGCAGCTAGAGCAGCATCGACTGCATCCTGTTGTTCTTTAAGAGCTCGTTCACCAGCTCCACCATCACCTTCACCATCATCATTGTCACCATCATCATCTCCACCATCATTGATCCCACCTTCTCCCCCTTCACGCTCGGAATCCGAATCATCGTGGATCCAGCGCTTATTAGGAGGACATACGTAATCCGGATTGATTATATGACCAATCATCCGTTTATCCTGTGGCTTTTCTTTTCTATAGATTAACATACGATGCACCGTTTCAGCTTTCATATGTTCCATATCAAGAACATCATTCACCAACGATCGATCAATCACCAAGTTCAGAATCAAATCCTGAATAATTAGCTGTAAAAAGCGAGGGTACATCAAGAACTTCTTTGACGGTAGAGTTTGCTGAACTTGCTCTTTCAGATGATCAAAGATGAGTTCTGAATAGTTGAAGGGCTTGTTTAGGATTAGAGCAACAAATGCCGATTGCAAACTTAGTCAACACTCATCAAAACCACCGCAACGTCCACTCATACAACGAAGTAAAACATGCAGCAGATACTTGTATGGTGGACACAACCCATTCTTGTTCAACATAGATTTATGAATATCACCTTCATAATTTAAGCGTGTGAATAAACCCCTAACCAATGTCCTGTCAAATTCACTCGGGTTATCATCATTATCGTCAAATTGAAGTACCCGACGAATGACCTCAACATCAATCGTAATTGGAATCTGATTAATTGTAGCTCGAACCCAATTATCTTTCTCAACATATTCCGCCGTGTTCCAAAACTTCCTGATTATACTAAGATACACTTCAGGTTTAGCAGTGATTGCATAGTGTATCTTTGAACGTCGTAAGAAAGTCAACATAGCTCCAAACGTTCTCAAATCAGTCACATCTTGATCAACATAAGCACAAATGTTGTGCTTCTTATCGAACGGCAATAAGATCACTTCAGCTTGTTGATCTTGTTGTTGTGGTTGTCCTTGTGGAGGTTGTTCCTGTGGCGGTTGATTTTGTTGTTCTTGATCAGCCATGTTTTACTGTATAAATAAAACCTAATATGAGAATAGATATCAGAATATATAATCAAAAGATATGTGTAATTAATCTATTTACGTATTAGACGATTTAAATCCTATAATTAAAATAAATGAATATTGAAATTAATTTTGATTAATTAATTTTAATTTTTTTTTAAATTGTCATTCGTTGGGAATCACACTGATTCATTATAATAAGATAACGAATCAGGTGATTCGCTATCAAGTAAATGTTTTAACGAACTGAACATAGCGAATTACTATTTAATTTTAACGAACTACACGCTAGTTCGTTATATTTTAAGCGTAGTCAAATCTGATTCGTGTAACATCTTATTCGCTTAGCTAGTTCGTGTAAAATCTTAACGAATTGGACACGAAACAGTTCCAATTTGCTAAGACTAACGAATGGTCATAATTAAGACTTGTTCTTTGACTTCACAAAGTCAAGGTCAAAATTAGGATGAACACAGATAGTCAACAATATGAACCCGAGGACGATTAGGCCATAACTATCGTCGAATCATCACAATAATGAGCTCGTTGTACTCGGAATTACATACATAATCGAAGATGTATGAGATTAAGACTCAAAATTTCTAAGTACATAGGTTAGACGAACCCACAGTAAACAACAATAACACGAAACAATAATTAACCCGGCAAACAACAATCAAAACATGATTGAAGCCCACCAAGGGTGTCGGAATATGATTCCGATCACAATGACATAAACAACATACAGTTATTAACATAAATTACACACAAATAGGTTTCAAAACTTCGGAAACCCTTAAACTCTTAAAAGTTTATAATTTAACTATCAACTCTTAGCCATTTTTGACGAAAATTATATCGCCAGGATCGGCCTATACCTTAGATACCCAAATATATCTTTGAAATATCCAAACAAGAAAGTCAAGATTTCAGAGAAAATTTGAACAGGGTTTCTTAAAGATGAAGGAAGAAGGCGAACAGCGAACGCCTGTTCATTTTCTTGTCTTATATAACATAGCACGCAACCCAAGGTACAGCTTGGACGAATCAGACGATTCGTTTAAATTAAAGTTAACGAATTTGCCCATTCGCTAACTCAATTCGTTACCATATGTTGGCGAATCGCTACTTGATTCGTTAAATTAAAGTAGCGAATCAAGTCTTGATTCGTGACGTGATTCGTTAAATATACATAACGAAGGGATGATTCGTTACAGAGTGCGGAAGCGAATTAGGTTAGCGAACCAGAAGCTAGTTCGCTAAAGAATCATCTAGTTCGTTATCCATAAATAACGAATTGGATTTTAACGAAATAAACTCTTTTATTTAATTTTAAATTAAATAATTAAATGAATTAATTAAATGAATTAATTAAAGAATTAAATAAATAATTAAATTAGGTTATCGAGAAACCCTTTTATCCCGACAACCAAATACGTTAAGAATGTTTCAGATTTCCGAAACATAACTTAAAATTATTTAAGTATTTTGTACAAAGAAGACGAAAATATTTTTGGTATTTTGCAAAAATTTAAAGAATGCATTAAAAAAAAAAATCCGGTCCGCTAAAAAATAGACAATCTTTTTGTGTTTTTCAGTGATTTTATCAAAAACAGTACATATTTTTGTATTTTTGTTGAGTTTGAGCAGAGAATCAAATTGACCAAATTTCCCTTCCATCACAGTTTTATATTTCAGCGATATTATGACTGGCGATAAGTCGGTCATTGGTATTGTTATCCACATAAATCTAATAACACACATTCAACTATTTTTGTGATATGATTAAATAGTTCAATTAAAGCATAGAATATCAGAAACTATAAGCCTCTATTCTCGGTTCAAGCTTAATTTGATTTTTGCCAAATCACCCCAACTTGACTTAAACCATTATATTGTTGATCAAAATTTTGATACCTATTTTGAAATTTTGAGCAATGCATCCAGTTTCCTTTACTGTGAGTGAGTATGCACGAGTCCATCTGTCGGGTTACATACATTGTATCCCCTGGGGTCCGTTTCTTAATGGTATTAAGACGCACGCAAGGGAGGAACAAATGTATGACTAACAACGGATTTTGATCAAGTCAGTAATTTAAATTGTACGAAGTACAGCGGTGATCAAGTTTAATGACTTTGGGTTTGCTCTCGAAGGCGAGTGAAATATTCATGCTTATGAATACCCAGATGGTTAAGCCGCATAAAAACTCACAATGTCCAGAATCTTAATGCTTGTTATTTGCTTTATTTTATTTTTGGGTGATCAACAAATATAAGGCTTGAGTATGATTGGTTATTACATTTCTGCCATGCTCACCGAGACTTTTGCTAGAGACTAACACCCCTTTCAATTTGGCGTTTCTTTATGTTTATATCACATACTTTACTCTACTGGGTTGTTTTAAGACCTACCAATGCACCAATGCAATTAAGCACACAGTCTTTTAAGCTTACTTTTTGCTGAATTTAGGGTCAAGGTAATCAATGTACTATCATGTTCTCTTTTTGCTTCAAAAATTCAAAATTTTGAGGAGCATAAAATAAAGAAAAGATAAATTTAATCGCCCCAGTTAACTTAAGTATATAAATAAATGGCTAACCATCAATTCACAAGTGAATCATAGGACCAAGACATGCAGCATTCTTCACAAACTTAAATAACCGACGTAATTTTCAGCGAGAAAATAATCTAAAAACGTCTGCAAAAATCTTTTTGGTTTTTCTCTGTACAAACTTTAAAAACACAATATTTTTTTTCTTTTTCAAAAAAAATTTTATAAACAAAATCACTTTCACAATCTTTTTGGATTTTCGAATTTTTCTGTACAAAACATTAATCACAATATTTTTAAATTTTGGAATATTTTTAATGTTTTTAGATTTTATCTAAACAAACGAAAACACACTATTTTTGTATTTTCTAGATTTTCACCCCCTAAAACCAAAATAAATTTTAAAAGAAAGATATGACAGAAAATAAAGATAGTCATTCTTGTTTAAGGATATCAGCGAGGGTCTTCAATCCGTTTAAATCAAGCAAAAATTTAAAACGCGTTTTGTAAAAAGCTTTAGTAAACAGATCTGCTTTCTGAAAATCAGTATGTACTTTCTCAAGATCGATTAATTTCTTTTCATAGGAATCCCGTATAAAATGATATCTAATATCGATATGTTTCGTTTTAGAATGTTGCACGGGATTCTTGGTGATACTAATAGCAGCTGAATTATCAATCAAAATAGGAGTAGTAAGAAACTTCAAACCGTAGTCGCGAAGATGTTGTTGTATCCACAAAACCTGGGAACAGCAACTCGAGGCTGCAACATACTCAGCTTCAGCGGTTGAAGCGGAGACCGTTGTCTGCTTCTTACACTGCCAGGAAACAAGCCGGTTTCCTAAAAATTGACATCCTGCTGTCGTTGATTTGAAGTTGATCTTGCATCCTCCATAATCTGAGTCTGAGTAGGCAGTAAGAACGAAAGTATCATCCTTGGGGTACCACAACCCGATGTCTGGATTTCCCCTCAAATACTGAAGAATTCTCTTGACTGCAGCTAGGTGAGTCACTCGTGGACTTGCTTGATACCTAGCACAAAGACAAACAGCAAACATAATATCAGGGTGAGAAGCCGTTAAATACATTAAAGAACTAATCATGGCACGATAGAGGGTAGGATCAACGGAATCCTCCAATTCATCAGGTGATAAATTGTGCCCTACTGGAAGAGGAGTTGCAGGCATTTTTCCGGCAGAAATCTTGAATCGGCTCAAGACGTCGTTCACATATTTAGTCTGGTGAATAAAAATTCCTTGAGCAGACTGGTGAACCTGCAACCCTAAAAAGAAATTCATCTCTCCCATCGAGCTCATCTCGAACTTTGTTTGCATGGACTTCTCGAACTCCTTACACAATGTGTCGTTTGTAGACCCAAAAATAATATCGTCAACATAAATCTGGACTAGAAGAGGATCGTCACCAACAGTTTTATGAAATAAAGTGCAGTCAACAGTTCCTCGTTTGAAGCCATTATCAGTCAGATGGTCGGCGAGCGTGCCATACCAAGCTCTCGGGGCTTGATGTAGACCATACAGGGCCTTGTTTAATCGGTAAACACGGTCTGGATAATCAGGATCTTCAAAACCAGGTGGTTGTTGGACAAACACTTCCTCGTGTAATTCACCATTGAGAAAAGCACTTTTAACATCCATTTGATTGACCTTGATATTCTTATAAGCTGCATAAGCCAGGAAGATTCGAATCGACTCTAATCTTGCAACTGAAGCATATACCTCTGTGTAATCAATACCCTCTTGCTGATGAAAACCTTGCATCACTAGACGTGCTTTGTTTCTGACAATCACCCCTCGATCATCCTTCTTACACTTAAATACCCACTTAGTCGGAATTCCTTTCTTGACTCTAGCAGGTTTGTCTATAAAATCCCAAACACCCAAACGTGCAAGCTGCTATAATTCTTCTTGCATAGCTTCTACCCAAGAAGGATCTTCAAGTGCCTTACAAGCTGTCGTTGGCTCAACTTGAGATAGAAAGCAATTGAATTTAGCAATATTCACAATTCCCGAAGAATGTAAGTTAGTGTAAGCACACAATATGTTATTATCACTTGACGAAGCAACTTGATGACGTGTACGAACGCCCACATCAAGTTCTCCAATGATATTTTCCTGTGGATGATATCCATGAATCCGAAGAGTGGGATTCTCAGAAACAACAAAATTATCAAATAAGTTAGTGTAATGTTCACCCAACTCGGGAGATGAAACATTATCACTGTCAAGATCAATAACTTGAATTTCAGCTTGATCATCATCAGAAGAAGTAGAAACATTATCAATAGCAACTGTAGAAACAACTTGAGATTCTTCATTTGGAGCATCTGGTTGAGCTTCAACTTCATTAGAACTTGAAGATCGTGGAATGGTCAAATGATCATCAAAGTATGCTCGAACCAGATCTTCATCGATGTGTTTAGTCGAAGGAGTAAAAGAATTAAATAAACTATCGTAGTCAAACATCCAGTCTGGACCGTTCCCTTGAGGAGGAGTTGTGTACTTTTGACAGTCCACAGGGTACCATTCTTCAACACAATCAGATGTGAAATTAAAAACCATTTTCTTTGGAGATGCATATCCCAAGAAATACCCTTCGATAGCTTTTTCTTAAAATTTACCCGAATCCTTCTTCAACATTGTACACGGACACCCAAATGGTTCCAGGTACTCTAAATTAGGTTTTCTATTATTTAAGATCTCGTAGCTTGTCTTCTTGAGTCGTTTCACTGTTAGAACTCGATTAAGCATATAACAAGCTGTATTCACCGCCTCATTCCAAAATTGGACAGGAAGCTTTAAATCAGCGAGCATTGTGCGTGCAGCTTCAATCAGAGTTCTATTTTTCCTTTCAGCAACACCATTTTGTTGAGGTACATAAGGTGCACTATATTCTCGGTGAATTCCCTTTTGAATACAAAAGAAATCCAATATAGTGTTTTTAAATTCAATACCATTATCACTACGGATTCTCCTCAGCTTTTGTTTATACAGTGATTCGATCTTAGTAATAAGATTTTGTACCAAAACCGGTGTTTGATCTTTTGAACTCATAAATAACACCCATGAATATCTTGAATAATCATCTGTCACTACAAGACAATACCAGTCTCCAGAAATACTCGCACGATTCACTGGTCCAAACAAATCCATTTGAAGTCGTTCAAGAGGAGTATCAATGGAATTCAATAACTTAGAGGGATGTGTCTTCTTCTTCTGCTTGCCCTTTTTGCATGCAATGCAGTGATCAGATAACTTAAAATTCCTTAACGAGACACCCTCAACAAAGTCATTTTCCATTAAAAAATTCATCTTTCTAACATGTATGTGACCCATTCTACGATTCCATAGAATCGAGTCTTTCTCGGTTGCTTTCGAGACAAAACATGTTTCGATCGATGTGGATACCTTAGATCTCATATTTAAGACATAAATATCATTTGATCATGGTGATCGCATGACAACCATGTCCTCGGGGATAACATAACCCGGTTTCAAGATAAGACATTCTTTGTCAGTAAATATCGTAGTGTATTTTTTATCACAAATCTGCGATACACTCAATAAATTATGATCAACCTTGTTGAAATAATTCACTTTCTCAAACGTAATGTGACCATTTGAAACTTCACCCTCTTGTGTGATCATTCCCCCAGAATTCCCAGCAAACGCTACATAACCCCCTTGAATATTTCTTACGTTGGTTAATAGGTCGAGATTCCCAGTGATATGACGAGAACATCCGCTATCCATGATCCAGTTTTCACCAGAAATGGTCTTGGATGAACCCTACACACAAACAAAAGTGATTAGTTCAAAAAGGCAGCCCAGGCCTCAGTCTTGGGCACCTTTTGGTTTTCTCTTTGATCATTAACTTTAACAGATTTCAATTGTTGTTTAGCCACTTGTGAATAAGTTACCGACTTCCTAGACTTTCGTCTTAAGTAAGCTGCCTGAACAATGTTTGAATTCTTGTTTTAACATATAGGTTCAGTTGGAATGACTTTTGGTTTCACTTGACCGTGTGTCTCATTGACTTGAAGAACCTTCCGAGGATTCACATCAGAGAACAAAATATGAGTACCATCAGCATACGACACAGGTCGTTTCAGGATCTCCTTGACCAATGGAATTGGCTTAGATTTGTCCTTGATAAAAGGATGAAGATTCTGATAGTTCTGTTGACTACAATTCCTCACAACATGACCTTGTTGACCGCATAAAAAACAAGTTCGCATGTCTACATGATGATGTTTAGAAGTAATTGGAATAAATGATGCAGATGGTTGATGATGACTCACATTTTTAGTCATGCTCTTAGCAAACTCATCAGATAATTCAGATTTCTTCTTTAAATAAATATCTAAATTAGAACAGTTCGAAAAGCTTTTTAGTGTATCTGTCCCAGTTGACTTCACAAAGTTAATCTTCTTAGCTTGTTTTAAAAATTGTTTTGCCTTAGTCAATGGATCAGATTGAACTGATGTTTTTGTTTGAGCATATACACGTTCAAGTTCTTGAATTTTTGAAGTTTCATTGACAAAAACACTCTCAATAAGTTTAGGTTTGATAATACTTATTGGAATATCTTTTTCAGTGAACATCGTATCCATTCCCTTTAATTTAAAAACTCTAGCCGAAGAAGACTTAGAACTCGGAGGATTAATGAAACGCATTAAGTTCTCGTCAGAAATCTTTGGTTTAACTGACTTCTTTGTCCTCACTGGTTTGGTTTTCACAGTTTCTTCCTCGTTCATTTGAGATTTGAATGAACCATACACAGCTTCCTCAAACTCATGAGGTTCGCAAAGAATATGATTAGAACTAGGAATGTTCTTATTCTTGTGTATTATCTCAGGTTCAAACACATCTTCAATAATCACTTTATCAACATTTTCAACAAAGACCTTTTTACTTTCCACATGAGGTTTTTGAGGAGCAACTTGGGGTTTGACAATTTAAGGATTAACCAATTTAGGTGTTTCAGAAATCACAGATTCTTTTTGAATCAAATCCTCTTCTTTTCTTGCAAAAGGATTAATTTATAATCATTATGAAAAGGTGGTAGAATTTCAACAAAACCAATACCTTTCTTAGAATCTTTTGTTTTCCAGATACTTCAATAATTTCATTCAATAGAAAAGATGAATTCCTAAATTTTCCCAATTTGTTCTTCAATTCAAGAACCTCATTCTCAATCTCATTATCTTAAAACGATGTTTCAAAATTTCCTGAAACTTTTGGTCATTAATGGTCATTTTCACAGATAACTCGGCTTTGAGATCGTGGTTACTTGTCGACAATGCTTCAATCTTTTCTCGAGATCTCCTTTGAGATTCAAGAGATTGTCGATAAGTATCCTTAAGAGAAGCAATTTCTCTTATAGGATTATCATTTTGATTTTTCAATGCTTCTGACTTAGATTTGTTAGATTCACAATCAACACATGATGCTTTAACAAATGAAGTAGTAGAAATAGAATTACTAACCTCATTGATCTTGGCCATGCAAGCAAACATTTATTCAGAAGGCTTGTCGCAAGAGTCGTCAGAATCAGATCCGGAATCATTATCGGAAGATATCTCACTACCAGTAGCATCTTAACAATCTTTACGTAACCCAAACATAGCCAAATTTGCTTGAACATCATTGCATAGTAACCGTTGTGACCAATCAGTTCCATCTGCTAACATTGCTTGTGTTGTAGAAGAAGATGGTTTCTTTTCGGCATCACTTCCTCGTGGTGTAGAAGCATTTTGACTTTGACCATGAGGTCCAATGTATTCTTTCCTTGGTTTGTCACATTCCTTTGCGAAATGCCTAAGTTCTTGACAATTATAACACTTTACTTTTAATTTGTCAAAACCCAACTTCTTGTTTAAAGCTGGAAGATCTTTTCCAGTTCTCTGCATGAATATTTTAACTTTATGAACGATCATAGCCATGTTCCATTTCAAATCCGTGATTTCTAGATCATCTGGATCTATCTGATCATAGTCCTCATCTGTTAAATCACTTGTGGCAATTTTACTACTCACTAAGTTTTCATATGAAGACATAAAAGTCGTCAGAAAAGCAAAGTTTTGCTCAGCTTCCTTCATATTAACACTAGGTGGTGTAGCAAATGGATTGGTATTAGTTGAATTTTCAGAACCTCCCGAATTACCATCAGAGTAAAAACAAACTTTTGGATCATTAAACATAGTTGATTCTTTTTCACTTTCCGCGTAAGTAAGAAAAGCAGTGATTGGAGATATTGTTGAACTAAGAGTCATACTTCCACCATAGAAAGCTGGATCTTGATTTTCTTTGGAGGATTTTTGACACTTAAGATCATATTCTCTAGCTTCGATCTTTTGTAGAAATTCAAGTGCCGTCAAGTCTTCATTCAGAAAATAATCATTCTCTTTCAAAACCATTAGAAATGTTGAGTAGGAACTTGGAAGCACACTTTTAATAGTGTCAATTTTATCTCTTTCAGAAATTTCCATTTTCATCTTGTCCATTTCAGCAATTAAATGAGTAGTCATCTCTTCAACTGTTTCTCCTTTCAATAAATTAAAGTTTCAAAACTGAAACTTGAGCATCAATTTCTTACTCTCAGCTGTGTTTCCCATGCTTCTCATACGCAGATGTTGAAATAAAGACGCACATCTCTTGATACTACCAACTTGATGAAAGATATTTTCTGGTAATGCCATAGTCAAAGTAGAATATGCTTTTATCTCGATTTCTGAAGCTTTCTTCTTCTTGTGAGTATTGAGAAACAGCTTTAGGAGTATATCCAATAGTATCATCACCAATCATTGGTGCAACATAAACTTCATCAAGACAATATGAGCAGTCAGGATGAACAGATCCCAAATGTGCATGAAACCGAGGTTCCCACTTGGCAAAGTCACTGAACTTCATCAATATTGGACATTTAGAATGTGAACCTATAATCTGTTGCATCAACATGTTTTGAGACGCTAATTGTAACGATTCCGACGAAACCAGGTATACCCTAACCGATAGACGTTAGTTACGTCATATGTAATGTCGGGTACATGAGTTACCATGGTAATTATACGAGAATACATGGTTCATTGTATTGATTGTACGTGAATATATAATTCACTGTATTGAATATGCGATCAAACGATCGATAGTTATTGAAACCTGAATGAATCGAGGGTTCAATTATAGAAGAGATATATGATATTTAGTGATGTTATGAAGTATTAAAGCTTCGGGATAAGTGGATTAAAGCACCGAAAAAGGATTTCGATTTAATAGTACGTCGGTACGTTAAACGAAACCTTTAATACCAAACCGAGCAAGAGACGATCGATCAAGCCGAAAAAGATGCGTAATAACTAATAATATGACATTTTAAGTTAATAAATGTCATGGTTTAAGTTTTTAAATCGGTTTTATATAAACTTCATTTTTAAGCCAAAAAACGACCGTTTTAGCCTCGTTTTAAGCCGAATTAAACGTTTAACCGAAAAACGAACTGAACCAGATTATCCAAAACATTATCCGGATTTCGAGAATCCGAATGTGTGGCTAGAAATGAAGAGGTGGGTCCCACCCCACCCCTTACCTTAGGCCGATCGGACTCAAGTCCATTTCTTACACTTATTTTCTTTTTTCTCATCCAATCCTTCCACATTCATCAATTCCATCCACTTTAAGATCCAAAATCCAAAGTTCTAGCAAGAAAAACCGAGGTAAAATCGTGTTATTTACGTGTTCATATTCGTTTCTTGAGTTTGTTTGCAAGAAAATGAGGTTTCTAAGATGAAAACCGATTCTTGCATGATCAAGTGATGTATACGAGTTATACAAAGGATCTTGGTCCAAGAAAGGAGTTAAACGGACCAAAAACGATTTTTTTACGGTTAAATCTTTGTTTTTGAATCATAACCGAAACCATGAAAGAAATGGCTTGATCGTGAGTGTAACTTGCTTGGTATTGTGGTATGTTGTTTGTAGGCTCTGTGTTTAGTGGTAGATAAGGCGGAAAGACGAGTTTGTAGCTTGTAGTGGCGGAAAACGATAGGTATATTCGGTTTATGTCGGTGTATGTGTTTTTGGACAGATTGTTGGTCGTTTAGAGTTAGGTCACGAAATTTTACAGAGGTGTTAAACACATGGAAATATGAGTTCTGTGAATTTTTGGTAATTTTTGGATGAATGATGAATATTTGGTGAATTTAATGCTCGGTTTTGGCCAAAAATGGTGAAAAATAGTTAAATATCATGAAAAATTCTGGAAAATTTTGGATAAGCTTTTCATATCATTTATAAGTCACACGCAAAATTTTAGGTTCGTTGGAGAAGTCTAAGTAGGCTTTTCGGTTAAACGAGTTCTAGGGATTTCTAGCTCGGTTTTAGTAAAAAGGGCATGTAAAAGAAGATTTTGGTTCTAGAAAAATTACAGGGGACTATGTGGATGGCAGGGGACATCCAGGAAAAATTTGGGATTTTTCTAAGATCGTTTGGTATTTACGACATATTTAGTGTTTAAATGGTGTTTAAAAATAGATAAATAAATTTTAAATATAGAAATTAATTCTGGAAATATTTTTATAAAATTCCACACTGTTAAAAAGTGATTTGTGCAAAATTTCAAGATCCGAGAGTAAACGGATAAGTATCGTGCTAATTATCAAACTTTTAAAGTTAAAATGCGTAACCCGGTGAAGTTCGCTTAAGCGAGCTGACTGGTGTATAAAAACCCTAAAAATGGACTATTTTCATATAAATGAGTTAAACAAGTAAAAATAAATCATCCGAAAATAATTCGGATGATTTGAGTAATTTTAACCTATTTTAACAGTTTCCGGTACGCCAAAGACGGAAACGAGTCGCGCGGCCAATCGGGACGTCTAAACCGAGCTAAAATTTCACATCTTTAATTAAATTATCAGTCAACCACTATTTTCGGGTCGTGTGTGACCAAACTCATTTTTGAAATATAAAAACGGATAACCGTGCTAGGCACGCAAAACGAGAAAAACGACTAATAGTATTCGTGACCATGGAACTCTAAACGACATCACAATCTGAGCCCCCAGAACGGGTACAGTGCTGGGTTAACAGTGTCCCCAGATGTACCAGTCGATACGGTTAAAAGATTATATAAACAATAAGTGTATAATAACGATCTTAGGGATCATATTACAGATTGGACGCGTTAATTGATAGTGATTGTTGTTACCTGCTTGCATGTGCTAAGGTGAGTTTCACGAGCCCCTTTTTACTGAACTGTTTTAAATATTTTCCCGGGACGGAAAGCATGTTTCCATCAAAATGTTTAAGTACATGCTGATCGCATGGAAATGAATGTATTTATATAATGTTTATTGTACGGGAATCGTACGGTAATGTATTAAGATGGTAATTGTCTGAGTTGCTAACAGTGTAAGCCCGAAACAGTGTTCTGGGTTAACAGTGTCCCCAGAGGTTATTAAATGGGTTTCTGGGTTAACAGTGTCCCCAGAGGGTATTAAATGTGTTTCTGGGTTAACAGTGTCCCCAGAGGTTATTAAATGTGTTTCTGGGTTAACAGTGTCCCTAGAGGTTATTGGATGTGTTTCTGGTTAACATTGTCCCCGGAGTGAGTACAGTACTGGGTTAACAGTGTCCCCAGATAATATTATATTATGATATGGATTTATCATGGTTTACTAAAATTGTGAAACTCACCAACTATTCGTAGTTGACCCGTTTTCTCACATGCTTTTCAGGTACAATTAAGATGAACTGATTGCTTACGTGCTAAGTGCTTGATGTGTGTAAGATTTGCGTGCAGGATGTTAGGATACATTATAACAAATAGAATTGTGTACCGTATTGTATGATGCGTGTATCACCTAGACGGTAATGAAATACGAGATAATGTAATTTTGAAGTATATTAATGCATTCAATTTTCTTTATAAACAATGTGTTTGATATCAGAGGTGTCTGTCGCATCCCGTTTACGTTTCCGCTGCGGTCACGGGGTGTTACAGAACTTGGTATCAGAGCCATTGGTTATAAAGATTTATGATGTCTTTAAAAGATACCTAAAATATAACTAGTAGCTCAAGTATTATTGGTTCTGAATATCAACTAATAATATATAGTGACGGGATCTGGATGAACTTGAATGGACAAGTGAGTTTTTATGGTCCGGAACATAATAACAGACTTGTCTGCACGAGGGAATTCAGGGGAAGTCACTGGGTACATTAATAGGTAAAAATGGCAACATATGTGTAAAGTATATAATATTATTTATACGTGCTAATGTGTGTGTATATATATATATGTACATATCTTGTGGGTACTTGTATTGAGAAATGGGACCCGGATAAGGAACCGGGGGATGAAATAATAAAAGTACCGAGGATGCTGAAATTTCTAGAGCATCGGTTGATAATGAGTCTGACTTATCGGGCCATAGTTAAGATAGTACCAAGTTAGATCTCCCGTTTGACATTAACCAGAAATATCTAGTAACCATCACTCCCAACCAAAACTGATAAATCCCTTACCCTACCAACACCGGTACCGTATATCCTAATAACCCCCTATGTTCACCCGAACTGCCAACCCTCACGTACGGACGGACCTGTAAGTGAACCATTCTTATTCCGTTAAAAAAAAAAAAAAAATTGATAATAAATGAGCAGATAAAAATAATATATAGAAATATATATATGTAATTCTCACTCTCAAACATAGGAGACATACCACCTCCAGATCGAGAATTACCGATTTTTGCGAACCTAGAACGCCTGAGGACATTGACTGAGCAAGTGATAGAGTTTCCCATAATAATAATTAATAATATTTGAAGGCAACCCATGTTGCGCAATTACCTTGAACCTTGCAACTCCCTATGTTATCCTTACATCCGTTAGATGTTTACACCCATGTATGCTCGAATAGAATGATTACCTATACACAAAGAAGTGTTGGAATCATTATAGCATAGTTGGTTGTTCGTTCGTGGGTGGTATACTGTGTGTGCCGGATATACGAATAAACACGGATATTATAACTCCGTGGTATGTAATCGTTTGGTGCTCACGGTGAGCATGTATCGGTTATGCTGACATGCAGAAGGATATTGAAATCAAGCATATTAAACATTGATCTTTGTTGAGAAGATCTCCATGTCAGTTGGTGACAAGGGTTATGAAACGTATTTAAAAGTTAACCGACGTCAGGTTAAGTCCATATGTTATTATACTTGTGGGACATATATACTAGATACTGGTATGTGTAATATGTATGATAATATTTGGTGTGTATGTGTACCTGCTGTTATGATTGAACTGGTAACGAGTTATACGGTGAGATTAGTATTGATTACTGCGCACGGGATGAATACGGCAGAATGACATAAAAAGAGTAACTCCAATGATGGAGATTGATTTGATTCGGTTGATTGCTCAAAGATAGCAGATGATGATACCGAATGTAGTATCACAGATCACTGCTAGTGTTGATGCAAATGTGATCGCAGAATTATAGATCGAGCAATCACATGATTATGTATATTTCAATTCTTAGTGGTATTACTAAGAGTGATAATGTCCCACCGAATGCTATTATGACTACAAGTAGCAGTTATAAACTAAACATGAATAGTAGTCGTAATGAATTAGATCCAGTATGAAGGATATGTTTATCGGTTGTGTTAAGGAAATTATTAATAGTTTACTGATGGTAAAGGGAGGAATAGATTAGCGAGTGGATAGAAAAGATCGAAATGGTTAAGGATATTGGTATGAGTCTAGAACATTGTGTAGTGAAATATGCTACAGATATGTTGGTAGATTATGTTGTATCGTGATGGAACACGATGGTTAAAATTATAGTTAGAAAATTGTTACTCAGATGTTATGGTCGGAATTTAAAATTCTTGGGCTAGAACACTTTTATTCGAGTAATTAAGTTCAGAGATTGGAAACTGAGCTATGAAAGGTAGAAATGTTGTGTGCTGATCACTTAGAAAATGCTAATCGTTTGAAGGAATTGTCATGTCTGGTAACATGGCTAATTACTCCTGAAACTAAGCGAAGTGAGCGCAATATTGGGGACTAACTCCATCGATAAAGAGTATAGTCAATCCCGTAAAATATACAACCTTTGAAAGGGTTGTGTCGCAAGCCAGCATTGATATATTTTACTCTATGGGAAGTGGACTAGAAGGACGTTAGGTGAGACGTCGAGTAATAAAGAAGAGAAATGATAAAGGAAGAAGAATGTCGAGTGATAGTAGGCCACGAGTGTGGTAAAGATGGACGTAATGCCCCATTTGTAGAATCAACTGAAGCCATGTGAACCGGCAACCCCAACCCATTCATGTACAACCACTCCGAACCCAATAACTTCAATAACAATCCATCCGAAGAAATCAAATTATGCCAAACAGTTGTACTTGCTATGAATGTGGCAGTACAGAACGTTTCAAGAGAGATTGCCCAAAGTTGAACCAAGGTGTCGTGGAAGATGAACCTCATGACAAGCATCAACCTCTGATCAAGCAAGGAGCCGTGCTTTTGTGAGTAATTCAAATAAAGCACGTCATGATCCCAAAGTGGTATTAAGTACGTTGTAATTTTAAATCAATAGGCTTCAGTGATATTTTTACGGTCGTCGATAGAAGTTAGTTCCTGCTAACCTCCTACCCTTTGGAAAGATACCGATTAGTGAAACTATAGAACCCTATACTGTAGAATCGCTAACGGTAAATCCCTAATGGTTAACTAAATTGTACGGAATTGTCCTATTATTCTGAACGATTAACCTTTCCTTATTGACCTACGACCAGTAAAGCAAAGAAGTTTTGACCTAATAGTTAGCATGGATTGGCTAACTCAACATGAAGCAGAAATCAAATATGAAAAGAAGATGATTAGAAGCTCTCTTTCGGACGATGAAGCGATTAAATACAGAGAAAAGTGTACGGTATTATGTTGCCACTCAAATCTCATCTTGAGATGTTATAATATTTACGACAAGAAGACGTGGTGTATTTAACAAACGTGATTGCCAAAGTATTTAAAAGAAAACATATAGAAGATATCCCGGTGGTACGCAAATTTCCACAAGTTTTCCCAGAAGAACTCCTTGGATTACCACCAACCCAAAAGGTCGAATTCAGAATCGATTTAATGTCTCAAGCTGGCCCTGTTGCTAAAGCACCCTACCGACATGCACCGTCCGAGATGCAAGAATTATCCAATCAGTTACAAGAATTGTTGGATAAGATTTTATACGACCTAGTTAGTCACCATGGGGTGCACCAGTTTTAATTGGGAAATGAAGGACGGAAGTGTTAGGATATGTGTTGATTCGGGAGAATTGAATAAAGTGACGATCAAGAATAGGTATTCACTTCTTCGAAGTAAATGATCTGTTTAACCAACTGCAAAGGGCGATTTATCTTATATATAGTTATCACCAAATGAAAAAAATCCAAGAGGAGGACGTTGCAGCAACAGCGTTGCGGACTCGCTACGGCCATTATGAATTCTTATTCATGCCGTTCGGGTTAACAAATGCGCAGGCAGTATTCATGGAACTCATGAATCGAGTCTGTAAACCTTACTTTGACAAATTTGTCATAGCATTCATTGATGATATTTTGATATATTCGCAACGTAAAGAAGAGCACGAACGACGATTAAGGAAAATTGTGGAAGTGTTAAAACAAGAAGAGCTATACGCGAAGTTTTCAAAATGTGATTTTGAATAAAGAAGGCATAATCCCTTGGTCATGTTGTAAAGCAACAAAGATTTCACAAAGATCCAAATAAGATAGAAACCATTAAAATTGTGCCAAGCGCCGATTTTAAGTCTCCCCGATGGAGACGATGGTTTTGTCGCGTATTGTGACGCATCGCGTAAAGGGTTAGGATGCGTGTTGACGCAGTATATTAAGGTTATAGCCTATGCTTCCCGACAGTTAAAAGTACACGAGTAAAATTACACTACTCATGACTTAGAACTGGGAGAGGTTATCCACGCACTTAAAATGTGGAGACATTGTCTCTACGATACGAAGTGCACCATCTTCACCGATCATAAAAGTTTGCAGCACATATTTGATCAGAAGGAACTGAATATGAGGCAACGAAGATGGGTCGAGTTGTTAAGCGATTATGACTGTGACATCCGTTATCACCCTGGCAAGGCTAGCGTCGTAGCCGATGCCTTGAGTAAGAAAGATCGGGTTAAGCCATTGCGAGTGCGAGTGCAGGGGATGATAGTCCAGTCGAACCTTCGAACCTGATTCGAGTCGCTCAACGTGAGGCGTTGAAAGAGGAACAATTGGAAAAGAAGGAACCTTACGGCATTGAGAAGAATTTCGAACAGCGCGTGGACGAAATTCTCTACTTCAAAAATCGGGTTTGGATCCCGACCCTCCATGACCTTCGTGAATTAATCATTGACGAAGCGCATAGATCGAAATAATCCATACATCCGGGATCGGATTTGACTATTGATGATACGGATATCTGAAAGGATTTTTTTTAATGGTAGAGTTTGGAGAAAGATATGGTTACGTGTGTTGGTGAATATTGAGTTATGCAAGAGATAAGGCTGCACACCGAAAACCCTAGGGAACGCCACAACGACAGAAAAATTCGCCAATGATAGTGGGAATAAATTACAATGGATTTCGGGACGCAAATTCCCATGATATATCAAAGGCATGAGGTAAATTAGGTAATCGCGGATCGATTAACCAGTCCTCGCATTTCATCCCAATCTATGACGATTACCACAATGAATTCTCGCCCAAATTCATGATGTTGAAATGGTTACTCGTCGTGGAGTACCATTTTCAATGATCTCAGATCGAAATTGTCATCCTACTTCCATTATTGGAAAGAGGGGAAGGAAGCATCGAGAGCTTGAAGCTTTCTATGGGTGAAGTAGTTATCACCAATTTGTTAAATTGAAAATGGGCGTCGATCGAGCCATAAGATTTGAATTGATTCGAGAAACAACCAATCGGATTTATAATGTTTAAGAGAAGTTGAAAGTAGCGCGAGGTTGGCAAAGGATTTATGCCAACGTTCAAAGGAAACCATTGTCACTGAATAGGGGTGACAAGGCATTTTAAGGCATCACCTTAGAGAGAGGTGATATGAGGTTTGGCAAAACCGAAAATAGCTTCTTAATAAATTGGACCCCATGAGAACTATCTCCATGGTTGGTCATTTAGTTTGTCGATTAAAGTACTCTAGGGGCTAAGTACTATACAGGATATTTTGCCATGTATACGGATTGAAAAGTGCCTAAGCGATGAGGCAACGAAAGTACTAGTAATAGAGGTACTCATAGAAGACATGCTTGATATCATAACTAATTCCGTAAAGATAGTAGACGGGAAAACTAAACAGTTTGGACATACCAAGCTTTATAAATTAAGATTAAGTGGAATTCACAGCAAGGACCAGATTATACATGGTAACGCGAGGGTGAATTCTGAAGGAAAAACCCCCCACCTTTCTCTCGAAGGGAGATAGAGGGCGTGTAAAATTTCGAGGACGAAATTTCTTAACGGGGGGAGAATGTAACGATTCCGACGAAACCAGGTATACCCTAACCGATAGACGTTAGTTACGTCATATGTAATGTCGGGTACATGAGTTACCATGGTAATTATACGAGAATACATGGTTCATTGTATTGATTGTACGTGAATATATAATTCACCGTATTGAATATGCGATCAAACGATCGATAGTTATTGAAACCCGAATGAATCGAGGGTTCAATTATAGACGAGATATATGATATTTAGTGATGTTACGAAGTATTAAAGCTTCGGGATAAGTGGATTAAAGCACCGAAAAAGTATTTCGATTTAACAGTACGTCGGTATGTTAAACGAAACTTTTAATACCAAACCGAGCAAGAGACGATCGATCAAGCCGAAAAAGATGCGTAATAACTAATAATATGACGTTTTAAGTTAATAAATGTCATGGTTTAAGTTTTTAAATCGGTTTTATATAAACTTCATTTTTAAGCCGAAAAACGACCGTTTTAGCCTCGTTTTAAGCCGAATTAAACGTTTAACCAAAAAACGAACTGAACCAGATTATCCAAAACATTATCCGGATTTCGAGAATCCGAATGTGGCTAGAAATGAAGAGGTGGGTCCCACCCCACCCCTTACCTTAGGCCGATCGGACTCAAGTCCATTTCCTACACTTATTTTCTTTTCTCTCATCCAAACCTTCCACATTCATCAATTCCATCCACTTTAAGATCCAAAATTCCAAAGTTCTAGCAAGAAAAACCGAGGTAAAATCGTGTTATTTACGTGTTCATATTCGTTTCTTGAGTTTGTTTGCAAGAAAATGAGGTTTCTAAGATGAAAACCGATTCTTGCATGATAAAGTGATGTATACGGGTTATACAAAGGATCTTGGTCCAAGAAAGGAGTTAAACGGACCAAAAACGATTTTTTTACGGTTAAATCTTTGTTTTTGAATCATAACCGAAACCATGAAAGAAATGGCTTGATCGTGAGTGTAACTTGCTTGGTATTGTGGTATGTTGTTTGTTGGCTCTGTGTTTAGTGGTAGATAAGGCGGAAAGACGAGTTTGTAGCTTGTAGTGGCGGAAAACGAAAGGTATATTCGGTTTATGTCGGTGTATGTGTTTTTGGACAGATTGTTGGTCGTTTAGATTTAGGTCACGAAATTTTACAGAGGTGTTAAACACATGGAAATATGAGTTCTGTGAATTTTTGGTAATTTTTGGATGAAGGATGAATATTTGGTGAATTTAATGCTCGGTTTTGGCCAAAAATGGTGAAAAATAACTAAATATCATGAAAAATTCTGGAAAATTTTGGATAAGCTTTTCATATCATGTATAAGTCACACACAAAATTTTAGGTCCGTTGGAAAAGTCTAAGTAGGCTTTTCGGTTAAACGAGTTCTAGGGATTTCTAGCTCGGTTTTAGTAAAAAGGGCATGTAAAAGAAGATTTTGGTTCTGGAAAAATTACAGGGGACTATGTGGATAGCAGGGGACATCCAGGAAAAATTTGGGATTTTTCTAAGATCGTTTGGTATTTACGACATATTTAGTGTTTAAATGGTGTTTAAAAATAGATAAATAAATTTTAAATATAGAAATTAATTCTGGAAATATTTTTATAAAATTCCCCACTGTTAAAAAGTGATTTGTGAAAAATTTCAAGATCCGAGAGTAAATGGATAAGTATCGTGCTAATTATCAAACTTTTAAAGTTAAAACGCGTAACCCGGTGAAATTCGCTTAAGCGAGCTGACTGGTGTATAAAAACCCTAAAAATGGACTATTTTCATATAAATGAGTTAAACAAGTAAAAATAAATCATCCGAAAAAAATTCGGATGATTTGAGTAATTTTAACCTATTTTAACAGTTTCCGGTACGCCAAAGACGGAAACGAGTCGCGCGGCCAATCGGGACGTCTAAACCGAGCTATAATTTCACATCTTTAATTAAATTATCAGTCAACCACTATTTTCGGGTCGTGTGTGACCAAACTCATTTTTGAAATATAAAAACGGATAACCGTGCTAGGCACGCAAAACGAGAAAAACGACTAATAGTAGTCGTGACCATGGAACTCTAAACGACATCACAATCTGAGTCCGAAGAAGTGTTTCTGGGTTAACCTTGCCCCCAGAACGGGTACAGTGCTGGGTTAACAGTGTCCCCAGATGTAGCAGTCGATACGGTTAAAAGATTATATAAACAATAAGTGTATAATAACGATCTTAGGGATCATATTACAGATTGGACGCGTTAATTGAGAGTGATTGTTGTTACCTGCTTGCATGTGCTAAGGTGAGTTTCACGAGCCCCTTTTTACTGAACTGTTTTAAATATTTTCCCGGGGCGGAAAGCATGTTTCCATCAAAATGTTTAAGTACATGCTGATCGCATGGAAATGAATGTATTTATATAATGTTTATTGTACGGGAATCGTACGGTAATGTATTAAGATGGTAATTGTCTGAGTTGCTAACAGTGTAAGCCCGAAACAGTGTTCTGGGTTAAAAGTGTCCCCATAGGTTATTAAATGGGTTTCTGGGTTAACAGTGTCCCCAGAGAGTATTAAATGTGTTTCTGGGTTAACAGTGTCCCCAGAGGTTATTAAATGTGTTTCTGGGTTAACAGTGTCCCTAGAGGTTATTGGATGTGTTTCTGGGTTAACATTGTCCCCGGAGTGAGTACAGTACTGGGTTAACAGTGTCCCCAGATAATATTATATTATGATATGGATTTATCATGGTTTACTAAAATTGTGAAACTCACCAACTATTCGTAGTTGACCCGTTTTCTCACATGCTTTTCAGGTACAATTAAGATGAACTGATTGCTTACGTGCTAAGTGCTTGATGTGTGTAAGATTTGCGTGCAGGATGTTAGGATACATTATAACAAATAGAATTGTGTACCGTATTGTATGATGCGTGTATCACCTAGACGGTAATGAAATACGAGATAATGTAATTTTGAAGTATATTAATGCATTCAGTTTTCTTTATAAACAACGTGGTTGATATCAGAGGTGTCTGTCGCATCCCGTTTACGTTTCCGCTGCGGTCACGAGGTGTTACACTAATGCATACATACCGGCCATTTTTTGAAAATTTAAGAATTTAAGGAATCAAAGAGTGAAATAACTTAACGAATCAGTGAACAATTATAGCAAATTATGAACAGTTATAGCGAACTATGAACAATTATAGCGAACTATGAACAATTATAGCGAATCAACTCTTAACGAAGTTAAGACTGATCCGCAACGAAGTACCTTAACGAATGAGATGAGTGTTTTTGCGAATCAAAAGTCAACCTAACGAGTCAACTTAACGAATCACAAATAAAGTTAATGAATCAACCAAATGACAAACAGATAACGAATGAGATGAAGATTTAACGAATCACAAGTCAACTTAACGAATTGACCAAACGAAGCACAAATGATTAGTTTAGCGAAGCACAAAGATAATCAGTAACAAATCACTAAGAAATGCTTAGCGAGTTAATATAACGAATCAGCTACAGTTGGTTAGCGAATCAAGTTGTTACAACCGTTTGTAACAAAATCTGACACCTTATGCCACGTGGCAAAGGTTGTTATGACCCAAATCCCACAAATACCAAGAAGAACACGTGTCATAAGAATCGGTTAATCTAGTTAACGAACTAGATAACACGAACCAATAACTCACACGAATTGATTAACGAACTAGGTAGCGAAGTAACACTGTTGATAACGAATCACCAAGAAACATATAGCGAATCACCAGGAAGAAGATAACGAATTACATTCATCTTCAAATCTTCAAAACTTCAAACGATTTTTCCAGAAATTTTGAAGATCAAACCCAGAAACTCAACAATACCAGATTTGTAATACAACCTCATTACTCAACCAAAATGTACAAATAACCTACCAATCTACTCGTAAATCAAATCCGAATCCAATACTCATAACCTCGTAACCAATTAACACCTTAAACCAAATCAATTTGACCAACAACACACCCCTGTTTCGGACTTCAACCGAATCCAAATCCAAAACACACAAACCCAATCCACACCTCAATTCCTTTAATCCATACCTATCCAATACCTTAACCAACACAACCTCAATCCAAATTATCCATAATTCAATCAATTCAAATCAAAATTGATTCAAAACCAAACAAAACCAAAAAACTTAATAAACATAACAATTAAAACACCAAATCAAGTGTAAAGAGCACCAACAACTCTGATACCACTTGTTGGATCCCGAATTAACAGTCGATAACAATAAACAGATCTCAGATCTATGAATATCCGATTACCACTATTAAAGATCTAGCTCATAGTTTACCTTGATATAATGTTATGTATGTATATATATTGTCAATAGATTAAACGAATAATGTTAAGGTGAAGCTTGAGGGAGAGCAATTACTCAAAATTCCTTTTGAAAACTCTTCACCAAAAACTTACATTAAAGTGAACAGTAGTTCACTATATATAGAAGGCGACCTGGTTCGCTAACATCCCCTAGCGAACCAGCTTCCCCTTCGTTACATAATTTAACATAGCGAACCACCCCCTGATTCGTTACATTATAATGTCTTAGTTCGCTAACATCCCTAGCGAACTAGACTTAACTTTAACGAACTAGTTTTAGTTAGCTAACATCCCTAGCGAACTAGACTTAACCTTGACGAACTAGTTAATAATAAACATTAAATATTACATTAATTAATAAATAAAACATTAACGATAAATACAAAGACTCTAGACGCAAAACCGTGCACTAACAGATTGATGCAAATGATTTTGAAGATATGAATCTATAATGGAAAGCTACAATGTTAGCTGTAAGAAGTAAACGATTGTACAACAGGACTGGAAGGTCAACATTCTCTGGTCCAAATGACAAGATTGGATTTGCTAAATCCAAGGCAATTTGCTACCATTGTCAACAACCTGGTCACTATCCTAGAGAATGCAACCAACCAAGAAAATTCCAAAACAGCAACAACAGTCTTCGAAGAAATCAGTTCCAGCATTAGAATCTGGGGTAAGGATAACAACAAAGACAGTTCTATAACAACAACTTCCAACCACAACAGAACCAATAGCAAATGAACAAACAAAAAATCATTCCTCAACAACAACCTCTTTAGAGAAATCAACAAGTCCCTCTTAAAGGTCCTACAAATCAGAATAGAAACAATGCCACTCAGCCAAGAAATCAAGGAAATGTTGATGTAGCTCAACAACCACAAGATGGTTTGTTTGACTGAAGTAATCATTCAGGAGTAATAGAAAATGAAAATGTTGCATTCATGGCTAAAATCAATGAACAAGCAGAATCTTCAACATCACAGGTACATTCAAATCTCTCAACCTCAGAATTACTTGATATGAATGATTTATTGAGAAAAGAGGTTGGTCATTTAGAAGCTGAGTTTTATAAGAAGGAGACCATAATTAATGTCTATGAGATGAGTGAAATAACTTAAGAAACTCAACTCAAAGGTCTAGAGGAAGACTGTATGGACAGTTATGAAACTCAATTAAGATACACTACAGAAATAGAAGGTTTGAAGAAGATGTATTTAGAAGAAAAGATCAAGAATACTCAACTTCATGTTGAGGTTGACTTTCTGATAAATCTTGTTTCAACTAGAAACATCTGTGGGAAATTAATGTAGATTAAAAATAAAGATAAATATAAAGTTGTTTCATCACCATTTAATGACAATTATTCATTAAAAGTGGATAAATAGAACATGGGAGCTTACTTGTAACAATTCAAGAAAGTATTCAAAGAAAAGGAAGAATTTATGGAAAATTATAAGATGGTTGGTGTTAATGAAGAAGGGGAATTTGTGTTGAAAATTAAGGAAACAAAGGAATGTGAAAATGAAGAATCTGGTGAAAATGAAATGTGTATTACAGGTAAGCTATTTGAGTATAATTCAAGTATCGTGATACATGCTAAAGTTGTGGAAGCATCAAAGGTTTAAATAAGAAAAGAATGAATCCAAAGGGGAAGATTCCAAGACTACCCAAGATTTCACCAAAACTGAAGAAGGTTCATGAACAATTGAGAAGAGATCACAAACCATTGGACATATGTGGTGGTTCCCAAAAGAAGAAGAATCATGTTGCTGCACAAGTACACATAAATACTATCAAGAGGGAAAGTACTTCAATGAACAGTAATGGTGGAGAAGCTAGAAGAGAAACTGTGTATCCACAATTAACCCAGTATTCTCAAATCATGAACTCTTTGAAATTGGTGTTGTTGAGTAATTTTAAAGAAAATATGTGAGCCCAACAAAAGAAAAGGAATTGAATGAAAGAAAAGGAAAGTTGGAAAGAATTAAGTTGGCCAAACGCTCAAATGAAAAGAGCATTGGATAGAAAAATGTTTTTCAATCAATATCCATAGATTTTGGTAAGCCAATCACACACCAAAAGACTATTGGAGTTGATCCTCCTAGACCAAGTGAATGATTCAAGATTGCAAAAGCTTCAAACGAACAAAAGGGAAAGGTTTGGTGCAAAATATGTGATATCTAAGGTCATCACACAGATTCATGTCTAGAAAGAATTATACCAGAACCATTCTATGTTCAAGACGTCATACTTTATTGGAAAGAATTTGGTCGATACAAAAAAAAGGCATGAAGAGTACCCTCTATAGGGAATGCAAGTCAAAGATAAACTTGGTGAAGAAGGTAAATGAAGAATGCACAAGCGTAATTCCCTATTCTGGAAAATTTATTTGAATCTGGTTATGAGACAGATGATTCTTGTGAAGTGGTTTATGAAGATCCAAAACCAAATGCAACAACTGATGTTGTTATTGATGATTTACGAGCTAGCATAGCTAGTGATTCATCACTTAACTGATTACTTTCTTATCAATTGTGAAGGAACAATCTACATAAGGCAATGATTTATGGTATATGGATCGTGGATATTCTAGTCACATGAACTGATTAGAGATCACTTGTCAACTATGCAGAAATGTTTGAAGGCCCTGTTGTTTTGGTAGTGACGAAAATGGAGGGAAAATTGTGGGCAAAGGCATTATCACAAATGGGAAAGTCACTTTTGATAATGTTTTTCATGTTGAAGGCCTCCAATATTGTTGGGTTTTAACAAGATTATCAAAGTTATATAAACCCATTTACATAAAAATGTAGCGGATTAATTAGATTTAAATCTTGTTATTTAGATTAATATAAAACCAATTTTATATATATAAACCCAAGCCTCGGATCCATATACAAATATACATGCTTACCAATATAAACAACCATAAGGTGTTTATGTAATATACCATCAAGACTCTAAAAAATGAAGGAGATGATGATTGGAAAGGCTAGTCTTCAAGGAGAGAAGAGCCTAAACCTTATATACCCACAAGCATCCAACAAACACCATTTCATGCTAGGATTTGATAACACTTGCACAAGAAAAACTCTTCCTTGTGTCCTTCTTTGGCCAATTTCAAAGAGAGAAAAGATAGACAAAATAGATTCAATATTGCATTTCTTTTGAGTGGTTATCTTAATATGTTGTGTTTCAAAAAGAATTTAAAGAGAGATAATTAATTTAACAAGTAGGTGGGAAGTTTCCCCCATAAAAGTTCGGCCCTACCAACCCATTTTATTATATTTTCTCTTTCTTTTCTTGTAACACACTAATACTCATTGTACTAGTCACATGTCTATTACTCCTTATACTAGTCATAGGTCTACTGAAACTTTGTGACATGTAACACTTTTAACATGACATAAGTTTCATGCAATATATCATAACCACAATCATATATATGTATATATATAATTTAACCAACTTCTCTCTAAATAAATTATCCAACTAAATTAATTGATTCCTCAAGTGCAAATATTTAGAAACCCATTTTCTAAATATCATAAGTGTTTATTTTATTTATATATTAGATAATATCTACAATAAATATCATGGTGTCTGTCCAGCATGTTATTGGGTATCACCCGACTTAGATCATAACATACTAGCCACATCAATTATAATATGTGTCTTGGGCAGACCGATTCCAACAATCTCCCACTTGCACAAGATACATATAAGATTGATGCAAGTAGAAAATACGTGAACGATCTTCGGATATTGCACGTACTGTCAGGTTGTAGTGTTACGTATAAGGTAAGTATAATGTATTTGCTTATATGTATAAATGCGATAAAGTTAACAAACGAAGGACATGCATGGTTGTATGGTAACGAAGAGGGACCAGACCCTAATAATATCTGTGATGTTAGGGACCAGACCCTAGTAATATCTGTGATGTTAGGGACCAGACCCTTATAATATCTGTGATGTTAAGGACCAGACCCTTATACTATCTGTGAGGTTATAGGGCGAAAGGCTCTTTAAAACGTATGATTATGTATGTAAAGAAAGTATGAAGGTAAGAATGAAAGTATATGCACTTATGTATGTATGAAAGAAAGTTAAGAGGTTAAGTATGAAATGTAAGAAGGTATTGTATGATTATGTGATTAACAAGAACTCACTCAGCGTAGCTGACTTTTAGTATGCACGCAGATGAGTAGAATGAGGCAGGTAGCTTGAGGAGGACACATGACAAAGTTGGACGAAGCTGGCATCTGAAGATTTTTCTATGATGTTTTATTTTAAATGACTATGTTTTGTTTTTAAATGACTATGAATGCTCGATAAAACAAGAATTATGGTTATGGAATGTAATGGTTTGAATGTTTTTAATGTTCCGCGAATTTTTTAATTAACTCTGATATTTAGAACTGCGTTTATGAGTAAATCCAACACGAAAGTAGGGCTACCGGTAACGGGGCCTTACATTAAACCCATTTTAGCTAGATCCTTAGCTAATGAGTAGATTAAGTACACCTTTTACATCAAGTTTGCAACTTTATGATTTGTCTAAACCAGGTTTACTCTAGGCTTGAGTTTCATGATCATTCGTTCATAAAAACGTAATCTTTAAGATCAAGAACATACCTTTATGCTTCGCTCTGAATTACCACTAGCTCGATACGTGACCTTGGACTTGTTAGCTTGCGTGTAAGATCGAAGATCTATTGTTACTATGATCGGTTTAGGGTTTGTATTCATGGTATGCACACCACTTGTATATATCCTTGAAGGATGTTGACTTCTCATTCTTTCGAGGCCACCTTGCTTTTTCACCAAGATCTCTAATGGAACATATTAAGCCAGGAGTGTCAACGGAAAAGAAATACGATATCCTTCTATAATCCTCATCATCTTCGCCTTCTTCGACCATGTGGATGTTTTGGTTGTTGAACTTTAAATAAGGCTTGGAATTGTTGTTCCTGTAGGAGGATCCTTGCTTCTTGTCGGATGACTCCTATTTTGTTGAAGTACCCAATCTTTTCTGGATTCTTTTATCATCCTTCAGTCTTATGAATCTGAGTGCCCTATTCCTGACTTCATCTAATCACCTGCATGGGTTCATAACAATATCATCATAAAATAGAGCTCTTTTGAAACCCCATCTTGAATGCCTCAACAGCCTTAGCCATGTCAAAATTTGGGATTTCCAAGGCCTCCCTTCTAAACTTGGTAACAAAATCCCTTAGGGATTCATAACGAGGTTTAACAACATGGTATAAATCACTAGTTAATTTCTCAAATTCTCTACTACAAGAAAACTGGCTATTGAATAAATTTACTAAGTGAGATAATGAAGTACTAGAGTAAGGAGGAAAACTTAGCAGCCATTTGAGAGCAGGTTCAGTTAATGTGGATCTGAAACCCTTGCATAAGCAGGGTTCTTTAGGCCTTTCCGGAATGGGATTAATTTCCATTCTTTCCCTGTATTTAGCCACATGCTCGTCTGGATCGGTTGTGCCATCGTAAACTTTCATGTTGGGAGTTTGAAAGTGCTTTGGGATTTCAGCATCATATATTAGTGGAGCATGTTTTGGTCAAAAATTGTCTAAGGATCAAGTAAACAAATTTATATAAACGAAATAAGGATGAACACCGTGATTTGCTGCGAGGGAAAAAACCTTGATCTTGTTGAGATCAATGGAAAAAACTCCGAGTGATGACAAATCGTCTATCACCAATTTATTAGTCAAAAATTGGGAATGTTTACAAATATGGAGTTTATGATCAACGAATACAAAGAAACTAAGTGTGTTTTGACAGATTGTTCTCAGCTAATGTTTACGAATGTCAGCTAGTAAGTGAGTGCCAAAAACTAGTTGATCACAACTCGTTATAAACAAAGAAATAACAACTAACTATATCTCCTATAATCATGCCACTCTTCCCACTAGCCGTTCCATTTCTTTTGACCACGTGCGGGAGTCGTCCATATCTGAATTTGTTGAAATCCAGAGGAAGCATCTCATGTCTTGCCGTTGCATCCACCATGGAGTCTATATGTGGTTAGGGTAAGGATCCTTGGGGCATGCCTTATTTAAATCAGTAAAATCGACACCCACCCTCCACTTTCCATTCTTTTTAGAAACAACAACATTAGACAACCATCGAGGATACTTAACCTCTCTTATCATACAGGCCTTAAGAAGTTTTTCAACTTCTTCTTGTATGATCGCGTTCCCCTCAGGAGCAAATTTCCTTTGCTTTTGATGGACGGGTTTAACAGAAAAATCAAGGCCGAACTTGTGAGTAATTACCTCCTTAGAAATACCTGTCATGTCTGAATGTCTGAAGGCAAACGTGGACTTTCTTTGCTTTAGGAAAGACACTATATCCTCCTCGATCTTACTAGGGTTACTGGATCCTAGGAACACTTTCACATCTGGATCTTCGGGATCCAAGGATACTTCCTTTATGTCCCACTCCCGAGCTTCCAGCACGTCCCTAAGATGCTGCTGTGGTTGCTATGCTATCGTCTGTTTGGTTGTCGGCTTCGTAGATGAAGAATAATAGTTCTTGGCTTCCACCTGATCACCAGCTATCCTTACTACTCCCCAAGGAGTCGGTAGTTTGATGCACTGATGGTAAGTAGAGGCTACTGCCTTCATCCCATGTAGCCAAGGCCTGCCCAAAATAACATTGCAACAAGATAGGTTATCAATAACTCAGAATTTCTGGTAAGAATTTAACCCTTCGATGTATTATGGGAGTTTGATATCCCCCATGTTTTCTTGGTTTCACCACTGAAACCAACTAACACCGATGTCCTTGCGTTGATCTCCGAGTCCGGGATATTCATATTCTGAAGTACATCGTGTTGGATGATATTGACCAAACTTCCACCATCGACTAGGATCTTGCGTACATAATGGATATTCATAATGGTTGTTGAATTTGGTGTACGGCTTCGAGTTGTTGTTTCTGAACGAGGATCCCTTATGCTTCAGGGGATTCTTGCTTCGTTTGAGCCCCTAATCGTTCTTTGATCCGTTTTTCATCCTCCAGCCATATGAACCTTAGTGCCCTGTTACTTACTTCATCTAAAGACCTGCAAGGAGTCATCACAAGATTATCATAAAAGGGGGAGCCCCTATTTATCCCCATCTTAAAGGCTTCTATAGCCGTAGCCATGTCAAGATTAGGGATCTCTAGGGCCTCCCTGCCAAACCTTGTGACAAAATACCTAAGGGATTCATCATTAGGTTGGACAACTCTATATAAGTCACTAGTTAACTTCTCAATTTTCCTACTACAAGAAAATTGGTCGTTAAACAAGTTAACTAAATGTGAAAAAGAAGTAACAGAAAAGGGAGAAAGAATTAGCAGCCATTTTAAAGTAGATCCTGATAGTGTGGATCCAAAACCCTTGCACAGACAAGCCTCCTTGAGCCTTTTTGGAATTGGATTGATCTCCATCCTTTCCCTGTTTTAGGCTACATGCACTTCAGGATCAGTGGTCCCATCATACACTTTCATGATGGGGGTTTGAAAGCGTTTCGGGATCTCCGCGTCACAGATTGGTGGAGCAAATCTGGACAATTTGTGGCTTCCTTTTGGTATCTCAGGGATTGGACGAATACCTCTGGTACGCTGGATATCATATCCTTAAGTTTCTGCAGTTCCTTAGCCATAGCTTGGTTGATACCTGCATCCTGCATAGAACCACGATTAGCATCTAAGGATATAGGATCATACATGTTACCTCTTTATTGCGTGAACGTCGGCATTCACGAAGCATGGCAGAGGTAAGAAGCGTCTGCCACATAAGCTGGTCCACCAGATGCGATAGTCTGCATGGGGATAATATCTCCTTCATGGACCTCTGAAGACCTCTGATGCTGAATTCCAAAGGATCTTTGATTCTAGAGGAATGATCCTTGAGGCTGGAAGTTATAGGAACCTTGGTAACATAACACAGAGGATCCTGGTTGAAGGATCGATGATCATTGATGAAAGATCAAGGATCCTTAATTCTGCTGATCCATTGACCCTGATTGGAGGATATATGATCCTTGTTGAAAGAATGAGGATCCTTGAGCTTGTTGACCCATGGTCCCCGGATTAAGGATGGATGATCTTTGATGGAAAACTGAGGATCCCTGAGTTTGTGGACTCATGGATCCCGTTTGGAGGACGAATGATCCTTAAGTAGGTTGAGCCAAGGACCCTGGAGTGGTGAAGTCCAGCATCCTAGGCATCAGGGGAGTTTGATCCTCCGCTGGCCTCTTAGTCCTCTTCAGGTCTTCTATTTCCCGAAGGATCCTTTGGTTAGTCTTGTTCACCTGCTCCATGTGTGCTTTAACTTATGAAAAAGTAGCAGAAACATCACTGTTAGAGTTAACCACCGAAGTGGTAGCAGTGGTTTTCGAGCTCTGGAAGACTGGTAGTTGTGTCTTGTTTCCATCCGCTGTGGTACTTGGAGCTGTTGCTAGCGGGGGAGGCATCAGTGGCAAGGTTCTTTGTGGGTGAGAAACTGATGAAGACACAGTGGATGAAGTAGAGGATTGTTGAGAGGCCATTGATAGTGATACAGGTATGAAAGGTTGAATATTGATAGGGTATTTTCTGGATTGTAGCATCAATTGCCCCACGTTGGGCGCCAAATTGTTTTGGTCAAAAATCGGCTAAGGATCATGTAACCAAATTTGCAAGGTGAGGTTTAGTGCTATGATGAACAACGATTATATAAACGAAATAAGGATGAACACCGTGATTTGTTGCGAGGAAAAAACCTTGATCTTGTTGAGATCAAGGGAAAAATCGTCTAACACCAATTTATTAGTAAAGAATCGGGATACAAATATGGAGTTTATGATCAACGAATAAAAAGAAACTAAGTGTGCGTTTACAGATAGTTCTCAGCTAATATTTACGAATGTCAAATAGTAAGTGAGTGCCAAAAACTAGTTGATCACAACTCGTTATAAACAAAGAAATAACAACTAACTACATCTCCTATAATCACGCCACTCTTCCTACTAGTCGTTCCATTTATTTTGACCACGTGCGTGAGTCGTCTAGTAGCATAAAAATAGGATGACCATATCGTCCAGCCGTTGTATCTATCAAACACAACACCACTCAAATACAATCATTAGTAAACAGATAATACCAAGGATCATTGATCATTTATAACCTGGAACATATCACAAGGATAATTGATCCATAAATTATTCAAGGATAGAAGATCCTCAGTATAAATTCCATGCCCTAACAGAGCAAACCTTGATAGTTTATGAATTCCTTCCAGAATTTCAAAAATGGGTCGAACCACCCTTGGAACACTACATATCATATCTTTCAGTTTTTGTAGTTCCCTGGCCATGGATTAATTGATACCTGTATCCTGCGTAGAACCAAGTTTAGTGTCTATGGATATATGATTATTAAGGTTACCTCTTTGTTGATTAAAGGATGGTATCCCAGAAGAGTGACCAGGATAGGATGCATCAGCTATGACAGTTGGTCTACCGGAAGAAATGGTCTGCATAGGGATAAAGTCTCCCCCATGAACTTCCAACGACCTTTGATGTTGAACTCTCGAGGATCCTTGAGTCTTCATGAAGGATCCTTGAGGCTAAGGGTTGGAGGATCCTTGATGAAACAATCCTAAGGATCCTGGCTGAAGGATGGATAATCCTTATTGAAAGATCGAGGATCCTTGAGTGTGCTAACCCATGGATCCTTGATAGAAGATCGAGGATCCTTGAGCGTGCTGACCCATGGATCCTGGTTAAAGGATAGATGATCATTACTGAAAGATCAAGGATCCTTGAGTGTGCTAACCCACAGATCCTTGATGGAAGATGGAGGATCCTTGAGCATGCTGACCCATGGATCCTGGTTGGAGGATAAAGGATCCTTGTTGAAAGATCGAGGATCTTTGAGTGTGCTGACCCACGGATCCTTGATGGAATATGGAGGATCCTTGAGCATGCTAACCCATGGATCCTGGTAGGAGGATAGAGGATCCTTATTGAAGCATCTATGATCCTTGAACATGGTGAGCCATGGATCCTGGAGTGGTGAAATCCAGCACCCTAAGCATCAAGGGAGTCTGATCCTACGCTGTCCTCTTTGTTTACTTGAGATCTTCAATTTCACGTAGGATCCTCTGGTTGGTTTTGCTCTGCTGCTCCATGTACGCATTAACCTGTGAAAACATAGCAGAAACATCATTGTTAGAATTTACCACAGAAGTGGCAGCAGAGGACTTTAAGCGTTGGAAGACTGGAGTTTGCATCTTTCTCCCATCGGCGTTGGTTCTTTGCAATCCCGCAGGTGGAGAAGGCATTGTAAATGAAGCCTTTGATGAGAAATAAAGTGATGAAGGTTTGGTAGTTGAAGCAGAAGTTTGTTAAGAGGCCATTGTTAGTGGTATAGGTTGAAAAAGTTGAAAATTGATGAGAAATCTTCTGGATTAAAGCACCACTTGGCCCACGGTGGGCGCCAAATTGTTTTGGTCAAAACTCGGTTTTTAGGATAATGTAACCAAATCGATTTTTTGAGGTAGAGTGCTTGTATAAAAATGGTGAATTATAGCTAAAATAGATATGAACATGGAGATTTGTTACGAGGAAAATCCCTTGATCGATTTAGGAATGCCGGCACAAAACCCCCGGGTGATGACAAATCGTCTATCACCACTATATTAATCAAAAAGGATATTACAAAGGTGGAGCTTATGATCAGTGAATACAATGGATCTAAGTGTAAGTGATTGCAGCTAGAATGATATCTACGAAATATATTATGAAAGATGTGTGTAACACCTAAACTGATCATAGCTCAAATAAATACACAAGATAACCAACTATAAGTCCTATTAATCCGCTACTCTTCTAATGTTTTCATTGCATTCCTTTTGACCACCTGCCACTTCCCATTGACCGCGAAATAATAGGTAGACCAAGTCCTTTAGCCGTTATACCTATTACACATGACACCATTCAAAAAATACAATAGTTAGTAAACTATAAGTACTGAGGATCCATGATACTGATATAACCTGGAACAAATATTTAAGGATATTCGATCCAGAAGTCACATAAGAATAACATATCCTCAGCACAAAATATATGTGCCCTAACACCTGTGTTCATCTTTATTTCATTTCCATAATCGCCATTATTGTACAAGCACTCTACCTCACAAATCATATTTGGTTACATTATCCATAAACCGATTTTTCACCAAAACTAGTTGGTGCCCACCGTGGGGCAAGTGGTGCTTTAATATAGAAGAATTCTCATCATTTTTTAACCTTTTCAACCAATATCATAACCAATGGTCTCTCAACAAACCTCTTCTTCAACCACTATGCCTTCATCGGTTTCTTTTTCATCAAAGGATTCATTGTCGATGCCTCCTCCACCCGCAGGAGTGCAGAGGACCAACGGTGTTGGGAGCAAGATGCAAACTCCAATCTTCCAAGGCTCAAAATCCTCTGCTGCCACTTTTGTGGTAACTTCTAACAATGATGTTTCTGCTATGTTTTCACGGGTTAAGGCTTACATGGAGCAGCAAAACAAGACCAACCAGAGGATCCTGCATTATATCGAAGATATCAAGAAAGCTAAAAAGGACGACGGAGGATCAGATTCCCTTGATGCCTAGGGTGCTGGATTTCACCTGTCACACCCTCAAAATCCACTAACGGAGTTTTACCGTCAGAGGGTGTGAACTAACAGGATCGGAATCATTAGTTATAATCAAACATCATAAGTAAAGTTTTCAAACCACGAAAACATCTAAGTGTAAATATGTGCGGAAGCGTAAAATCATAAACCAAGTGTTGCGTCACGCAGGACGACTTAAAACCCAATTGGTAACAGTTTAAAAACAAGTTTGCAAAAACGATAGAGTTCAAGGTAATGCATGATCCTATACCGCGCGCCCGCCTCGGCTACCTGAGAATAACATACTAAAAGTGTCAACACGGGGTTGGTGAGTTCACAAGTTTATATAAATAAAGCGTTTGCGTTTGCGTTTTGCGTTTGCGTTACCAGATAATGTTAAATCAATTATATATCAATAGGTAGCTGGCCTATAAAACAAGTATTACTAAGTGTTCGACACCGAAGCTGACTGTTTATCAATTGCCTTGCCACCATGTCTATCCAGACCATGGAAAATGTGTTTGCCAAGATTACACCCGCTCGACCTCCAGTCGAGTTTAGCGTTGGGTGGGGTTTGTCAAACCCAGTAGTACTACTCAACAGTGACTCGCTATTATCCAATATTAAACGGTTCGTTGTTATGAAGGACTTTAGTTGTTTCGTTTGCCACTTAGCCTTTACAAGTGATATATAACAAAATATCAAAATCTAAAGGGTTTTGGAGTATGTATTCTCCCCCAAGTAAAAGCGTTTAAAAGAGTAAAAGGGGAACGTGAAACTCACTGTTTGCGAAGAATTCAAAAACAAGTCAACCAAGAGATGCGCGTCACAGAAAATCCTCACTAGCGTTCTAAAACAAGAAAGAGATTTTCTAAGTGTTTGGAACTATTATTGAGTCTCTAGACTCGGCACATAATACCTATGCATAAGATACGTTTCGTGTTTCGTTTGTGAATTGTGTGTGACTCAACAAACACATTGGTGATACGTTACATGTATGAACAACTATTTACGTGTCAAGTATTAGTATTGTACATTACAAGCAATTATTCCCCACAAGGGCAATTTGGTCAAAAACATAGCAATTATCTAACAACAAGCACGTTTCATGTATTTTCATATAGTTCAGCAGCTAGTTCTATCAAGACAGATTTCTACTTGAAAGATTACTCTATTCAACAGATCATAACATATCAATTAATTCACCAAAAATCGTCACAAAAGCACACATGAGTTAGGTTTCCAGAAATATTTTTATTGTATTTTTATTCCACATAGTTTTCTCACAATGATCAAAACATTACAGGAAACTCACAGCAGTCAAAATCATGCGCAACAGAATGTTATTTGTTATTCCCGTTAAATGAAGAATCCAATTAATGCAAGACAAATTGGGTTAGGTTCCTAACTCAATGTATTTTCTTCCATTAGTGGAACCAACCCATTTGGTCTTGTATTTTATGAGATATCTTAGTCGCAAATCAGCCTAACAGCAGGTCTCCCAAATCAGCCTTGCACAACAGTTTTGTAAAATAATAAAACAAACTTTTATACATCCAAAAATTACAAACTCGAACTTTTCAGAAACTAGACCCGACCTAGTATACTGTAGAATCAACAATCGTATCAAAACATAAAACTAAAATCTAGTTACAGTCGTCCAAACACGAATTCAATAATCTGTCCAGCATCAGTTTTCATCAAAACTCAATAAACAATTAACCTATGAACTAACAATCATGCATGTAACCCTAAATCATCAACAAACAATATATTTAACACTTAGTGTTTATGTTTACAGGTTTAATCATACAATTAAATGATAGAATAAATTAGATATGAAGCTTATTTACCTAGTTATCACATTGGATCCTTCAACAACCTTGTAAACAACTTGTATGTGTATGTGTGTGTGTGGTAATCGGTCGATCCAAGGGGGAGGGGGGCTGCCGTCGCAGGTGGTAGAGGGAGAGGGAGAAGAGGGTTAGGGTTTATGCTTAAGGTTGTTTATATATTAATTAAATAAATGTCAAGTTACAACTAGCACCCTCAACTTCTATTTTGTATAACACTAGCATAAAACATAAATCACCTCCATAATATAATGACATGCATACAAGTACACATTTATACATATAAACTTAACACATAATTATATCAAGTACTTGTTTATAATATTCATCGTTTGTTCACCAATGGTTTGAGTCGACTCGTGTGTGTTTCGGTGAAATTTCGAAAGACTACTTGTGTAGTGATTGTCATGCGTCATCTAAACCTTAGTTTAAATGTAATGAGATATGCGTTGTGGTTCGTGTGATCTTAAGTTTGAATTAACGGAGTTCGAATTAACGGAGTTAACCTGACATTGACGAGTGTCACATCACCACTCCAGAATCCATGGCTCAACATGCTCAAGGATCATCTATCCTTCAAAAAGGATGTGTGGCTTCATATGCTCAAGGATCCTCCATCTTCTAACCAGGATCCTCCATACTTCAATAAGGATCATCTATTCTTCAACCAGGATTTATGGCTTCATACGCTCAAGGATCCTCGATCTTTCAACAAGGATCATCCATCCTTCAACCAGTATTCTTAGGAAGGTTTCATCAAGGATCCTCCAACTATCAGCCTCAAGGAACCTTCATGTAGAGTCAAAGATCCTCAGGAGTACAGTATTAAAGATCATCGGAGGTGCATGAGGGAGATATTATCCCTATCTAGACCATTGCTTCCGGTGGACCAACTGTTATGGTTGATGCATCCTATCCTGGATACTAATCTGGGATACCATCCTTTAGTCAAAAAAGAGGTAACATTTACAATCATCTATCCTTAGACACTAACCTTTTTTTACGCATGATACATGTATTAATCAAACCATGGCCAAGGAATTACAAAAGTTAAAGGATATGATATCCAACGTTCCAAGGGTGATCAGACCCATCCCTGAAACTCTAGAGGGCAGTCACAAGGTATCCAAGGTTTGCTTCGCCCATCTGTGATGTTGAGATACGAAAGCGCTTTCAGAACCCCAACATGAAGGTTTATGATAGCACGATTGATCCGGGGGAGCATGTATCTCAATATAGGGAAATAGTGGAGATCAACCCCATTCCAGAGAGACTCAAAGAAGCGTGCTTGTGCAAGAGTTTCGGATCTACACTGACTGGATCTACACTCAAGTAGCTGCCAAGTCTTCCTCCTTACTTTATTACTTCCTTTTCTCACCTAGTTAATTTATTCAATAATCAGTTTTCTTGTAGTAGGAAGTTTGAAAAATTAACTAGTGATTTATACCGTATTGTCCAATCTTGTGATGAATCCTTAAGGGACTTTGTCACTAAGTTTTGTAGGGAAGCCTTGGAGATCCCAAATCTTGACATGGCTATGGATGTTGAGGTATTCAAGATGGGATTGCAAAAGAACCCCCCCCCCCCATTTGACGATGATCTTTTTATGACTCGATGCATGAACTTATATGAAGTCAGAATTAGAGCACTCAGATTCATCAGACTAGAAGACGATAAAGGATTCAAGAAAGATTGGGTTCTTCAACAAAACATTTGCAACTCAATAAGAAACAAGGACCCTCGTACCGGAGCAGCAACTCCAAGCCCTATTCAAAATTCAACAACAACACTTCCATGCAGTAGAAGAAGACGAGGATTAAGAGGAATATCCAAGTATATCAGAGTATATCTTTTCCATTGACACTTATGGACTGATATTTGCCATGAGAGATTTAGCGGAGAAAGCAAGGTGGCCTAGGAAGAATGAAAAGTCAGCATCCAACAAGGATAAATACAAGTGGTGTGCGTATCACGAAAACTTTGGCCACATGATGGACGATTGTATAGGTCTTAGAAGAGATATTGGGTATCTCCTCAGCAAAGGGCTCTTCAAAGAACCGAATGGGTAGAAAGAAGTCAAGAATCCAGGATCCTAATGAGGTCCCAGAAAAGGCTGCTCCACCACCAGCGGACGTGCTGAATATCAATTTCATCGCTGGAGGTTCTGATATCCGTGGAACCTCGTTCTCCTCAGCAATACGACATGATAAAGAGATCAAAATAGAGAATGGAGAAAGACCCATCATAACGACTACTTTAACTGACCAAAGGGTCATAACTTTTGTGAAGATGATCACATGCACCTCCAAGATCCTCACCATGACGGCTTAATTATTACTTTATTTATTGTTAACCATTATGTTCACAGGATTCTAGTAGATGGCGGGAGCTCTGTGAACATCATTTAGGTTGATGTTCTCAAGAAGATGAATATTCCTGAAACAAAAACAACTCCAAGATCCTCTGTCCTCGTTGGCTTTAGTGGTGAAAACAAGAATACATTGTCGGACATTAAGCTTCCAATCTATATAGAGGGAGTTAACTCATTCCAAAAATTTTGTGTTATTGATAACCTATCATGCTATAATGTTATTCTTCGCAGGCCTTGGATTCACGAAATGAGAGTTGTTGCCTCAACATACCATCAATGAATCAAGCTTCCAACGCCGTGGGGAGTGGTGAAGATTGATAGTGATCAAGCAGAGGCGAGGAACTACTACACTTCATCGATGAAGTCAGCTGCAAAGCAGATGATTGCAAAGCAATCAAATAACCATTCCAGAGAAGTGCTGGAAGCAAGGGAGAATGATCTTAAAGAAGTATCCTTGGACCCTGAGGATCCATACATCAAGGTGTATATAGGATCCGGTATCCTCAACAACATTGAAGAGGATCTAGTATCCTTCCTTAAATAAAGGAAGTCTACTTTTTCTTTCAAACATTCCGACATGACAGGTATCTCTAAAGACATTTTTACCCATAAGTTAGGGATAGATACTTTTGTCAAGCCTATCCACCATAAACGGAGGAAATTTGCGCCTGAAAGAAATATCATTATCCAAGAAGAAGTCGAAATACTTCTCAAGTCAGGAATGATTAGAGAGGTTAAGTATCCAAGATGGTTAGCCAATGTGGTAGTTGTTTCTAAGAAAAATGGAAAGTGTAGGGTATGTGTTGATTTTACTAATTTAAACAAAGCATGTCCCAAGGATCCTTTCCCCTTACCACACACTGACTTCATGGTGGATGCTCCAACAGGACATGAGATGCTTACCTTTATGGATGCTTCATCTGGATTTTAACAAATTCAAATGGAACCATCTGATCAAGAGGATACAACATTCATGAATCCTACTGGCATATACTGTTATATTTCTATGCCTTTTGGACTAAGAAATGCAAGGGCAACATATCAAAGATTGGTCAATATGTTATTCAAGGATTAGTTAGGAAAGAACATGTAAGTCTATGTATATGACATGGTGGTCAAGTAAAAGAAAGCAGAAGATTATCTCAATGATCTTGAAGAAGCATTCAACATCCTTGATCAATACAACATAATGCTCAACCCATCCAAGTGTCATTTTGGTGTTAAAGCTGGAAAATTCTTAGGGTATACAGTGATCACAAGAGTAATAGAAGCCCGTCCCAAGAAAATTGAAGCCATCATTAATTTAAAGTCCCCGGTGAATGCTAAAGATGTCCAAAGACTGACCGGAAGGATTGCAGCCCTGAATAAATTTATCTACAGATCTTCAGAGAAGTGCAAAGACTTCTATGACATCTTAAGGAAGAATAAGAAGTTCAAGTGGACTCATATGCATGAAGATGCGCTGAAAGCTCTTAAGGATTATATATCCTCAGCACCAGCCTTGATGAAACCAGTGGATGGTGTACCATTGTCCTTTTATCTAGTTGTTCAAGTATTGCAGTTAATGCTATTCTAGCAAAAGATCATAAAGGACAACAGCATCCGTTATATTATGTAAGTAAGAGTCTTTTAGACGTCGAGGTTAGGTTTTCTCACTTTGAAAAGTTAATACTCGCTTTAATCATGGCCTCAACTAAGGTTAGACATTATTTTGAAACTCATACTATTGTTGTTAGAACTAACTATCCTGTTAAGAATGTGCTTAGAAAACCAGAAGTGTCAGGTAGGATGGCCAAGTGGGTTGTATAGCTGCGTGCATATGATATTCAGTATGAGCCTAGAACAGCCATTAAATCACAAGCGCTTGCAGAATTTGTGGCTAATTTTAGTAGTGACAAGCAAAAGGAAGCTGATATGGAAGTCCAACAACTTGAAGAAACCAAGGAACCATGGATCCACTTCACAGATGGTGCATCAAATGTAAGAGGAACATGATTGGACATACTATTAAAATCGCAACAGGGGGACATAATACCCCAGTCCACAGCCTGTGAGTTCCAAGCTACCAACAACGAAGTAGAATATGAAGCACTTATTGCAGGTTTACTTTTAGCTGAACAAATGAGGATTAGGTATCTTCAGCTTTACGTAGAATCTTTATTTCTTACCTCCTCAGACTGCGTATAAATAGAGGAGAATGTTGCATTGATCAAGTGTGCTAGAAGAAAATCTCTATATGAGTTTCTCTTATAAAAACACTCACATTACACTCATATCGAAGATCTTGTGAAGAGTTTGAAGACTTGGAGGTTACCATCATCATCCATCATCATCAACATCATCATTGAGAAGGGAGATTCATCCACATTTGGTTAGATTTTTCTAGTTTACTTATGTGTTTGTTATCATCATCTCTTTTAATGTTCATAACAATGCTCATTATGAGCTAAACTCCATTTACCATCTAAAATCTAAGAAGAAGCTTTGTTTTACTTGATGATTATATTAAATATGTGATTTATGTAGTAAAGTATATGGTTATTTTGCAATTATCTTTTGATGAGAAATGTTTCACTGTCTTAATTTAACAATTCAAAGTTGGTGATTAACAATCATTCATGATCGATTCATCTTCTTGAAAGAATGAATACTTTGATAATTTATCGAAACATGGATCCTTATATTTACTTAGAAATGATGAGATATAAGTTATGATCTATTTATCTAGTTTTGATAATTCTGAAATAACATCGTTAACACGATTGCTTAGGTTATCATGCTAGTTAAAGAAATCATATGGTAACGGAATGTGTAATTATAACCTACTAAAATCAACCAAGGGGAGGTTGTGTTACTAAACTATAACCACCCAAATTTGTTAGAATTAGTATTTGAGAAATCGAAGTCAATTCTAATCTTTCTACTTTACTAAACTACTTGCCAACTTAAATTGACATTCTCGTGGTAGCATGACATTAGGAAATGGTTGACTTTAAAATGAGTATGCTACTTTCTTTTATGTCATAGGACATGCTCACTTAGAAATTAGGGGCTATTCTATTATATATTATTACGAAAAGTTTATCACATGTTTACTTTATAATCAACAAGAATAAATGGAGGACAACCTTCATATAATTGAACTACTCGTTTAGAACTTCTCTTCTTATCACCTATGTATTATATATATATGTATTTATATTTTACAAAAAGTTTGAAAATCAACCCCAAAATGAATAAAACTCTCCGATTGAAATAAAACAAGCATTCATTATTAGAAACTTTTGTTTCCACAGACCGATACTTGGTTCTTACCAGTACTATTCTGCATATATGATAGGTACACTTAACTATTTTTTGTGTGTTTAGTTTTAGTAGAAATCACTTTTATAAATTTAAAATACGATCTTGTGCAAAGTTAAAACTCCAATTCATAATATATTTTAACGCACCGCACGCAAACACCAAAGTTTTCAGCGCCGTTGCTGGGGACACGGTACATTTCTAAGAGCGATCCAAATTTTATTTAATCATTGTTTATAACTGTACAAATTTTAAACTTTTGTTTTCTTTTCTTTTTACTTACTGCTATATTATATTAAATATTTTTTTAAGACTAGCCTAACCTTTATTGTAGCTTAATTAACTTATACCTTAGTTTAGTTTCAAATAGTTTAGCTTAACTTTAGCTTAACCTTTAGATTAATTTAAATAGTTTAAATTTGAGTTAACCCCATGTATGTCCTCTACATTTGGACCTGAGCTTGTTCTTAAATTTTTGAACTGGAACAACTCTTTCATCCACGAGAACGTAAACGGACTGCAGAAACCGCCGAAGCAATCAAGGACGAGTCAGTAGACGCTACCACATCAGGAGAAATCAAACAAAAGAAATGATGGAAGCACAAAACAATGAACCAAACATAAACCAATATGCCAAGCCAACTCTCGAAGGCTACAGCACAAGAGTGGCTCCACCCGTATCACTGAACATTTCAAAATCAAATCAAGCATTGTTCATATGGTGGAAAATTCAGTTCAATTTCATTGTCTCCTCGACGAAGACCCTCTTTCTCATATATCTCGATTCTTATGAATATGTAGAACTTTTAATATTCAAAACTGTTTAGAATATCAGATCAAAATCAAACTCTTTCCTTTCTCTTTAAGGGGTCAAGCCTTAAAATGGATAGAATCCCTTCCTTCTTGTTCCATCACCAACTGGGACCAGATGGTTGAACAGTTTCTCCTCAAATACTTTCCGCCTGATAAAACTGCCAAATATCCAACCAGTATTATCGGATTCCGGATAACGATGAGTCATTACATGCAGCATGGGAGAGATACAACAGTCTTCTGTGAAGATGCCCACACCATGGACTTAGCGTATGGTTGCAAGTACAAACTTTCTTTGACGCACAATCCAGTCAAAACAAACAGGCCATCGACCACGTCGCCGGTGGAGACCTGGGATCCAAATAACCTAACATAGCATTTGAAATCATGGAGAAGGCATCAAAGAAAAGTGTCGCTTATAATCCACCAAGATCTACACCAACACATAAAGGAATGCACCACGTCGATTCCAACACTCTTGTCATCGCACAGCTTGAAGCCCTTTCTAAAAAATTCGAACAACTTCAAGCCGAACTATCGAAAACCAAAATCACCTGTGACACCTGTGGAGGAACTCATAAGAAGAGTGACTGTAAACAAGTCGTTATGGCTATGGAAGAAGTTAACTTCATCGCCCGTCAAAACAACGCTTTCGGCAACAACTACAATCCAGGATGGAGAAACCACGCGAATTTCAGTTGGAAAGACAAAGGTAACACTCAAACTCTACCCGGATTCGAAAAGAGATCGATGAATCAATCCTTCCAGCCTAAACCTCAATTCCAAGAACAAAGTTCCAGTAGCCATCAGAATCCGAGATACTCAAAAATTGAAGAAATGTTGATCCAAATCATGACCAAAATGAATGGAGCAGAAAAGAAGGCCGACTCAAGAGCTGTTGATATCAGCGGAGTAATATTAAAGCATGAAGCTGACCTTAAAAGTCAACAAGCATCATTGCAGAATTTAGAGACTCAAATAGGACAAATTGCCCAACAATTATCCGAAAGACCACCTGGCACTCTTCCAAGCAACACAATCACAAATCCAAATGCAACAGCTAACGTTGTTACACTAAGAAATGGCACAACCACTGTTGCCTCACCAACTTCAGAACCAGTTAAGGAGAAGGAAGCCTCTGACAAAACGCAAGAGATACTGATTCCAACAGGCATCATACAACCTAAGGAACTAGTCCGAACCTATATTCCACCTATTCCATACCCTGGACGACTGAAGCAGGAGAGATTGCAAGCTCAGTATGGGAAGTTCTTAGAACTCTTTAAACAACTCCACATCAACATCCCTTTCATCGAAGCCATTGCTCAAATGCCAAAATATGCAAAATTTCTCAAAGAAGTGCAGACAAACAAAAGGAAGATTGAGGAGCTCTCACATGTCACCCTAAGTGAAGAATGTTCAGTTTTCCTCCAAAACAAGCTGCCACTGAAAATGACCGATCTTGGGAGCTTTACTATCCCTAGTCTTATAGGAAATTTGTTTGTTAGCACTGCCCTAGCTGACATAGGAGCTAGTATTAACTTAATGCCTTCGACGTTTTTTTGCAAAACTAGGGATAGGAGAATCAAAGCCCACCTGCATGAGCATTCAGTTAGGTGACCGATACGTTAAATACCCTCGGGCATTGTAGAAAACATGCTTGTCAAAATTGATAAATTTGTTTTCCCAGTAGATTTTGTAATTCTAGACATGGAGGAAGACAAAAGTGTACCTCTAATTTTAGGAAGACCTTCTTAGCCACTGCAAAGGCTATTATTGATGTTTCCACTGGAAAACTCACTCTCAGGGTCATGACGAGGCAATCACTTTTGATATAGGAAAATCTATGCAATATCCACAACATCACGATGACACATTATATTGTGTCGACATCATCGATTATGTCGTGAGTTGCTATATGCGAGATTCCTCCATCACTAAACCCCTCGAAACACAAATCTTAACTGATGTCATCACTAAACCCACTTTAAAACACGATAATTTTAATACTATCGACAACGATCAAGAAACATCAAAAGTAGAATGCGAGATTACCGAATGCAATGAAAAATCAAAGACATCAATCGAAGAACCACCAGCCTTAGAGTTAAAAGAACTACTGAAACATCTTTTCTAGAAAAAGACTCTCAACTTCCAGTGATTATTTCATCTCACCTTTCTAAAGAAGGGAAATGTGAACTTCTTATGGTTCTCAAAAACCATAACAAGTCCATCACATGGAAGATCTTGGTTATCAAGGGCATCCGTCCTTCCTTTTGTTCTGAAAAAATCTTCATGGAGGAAGAATATAAACCTGTGGTCCAACATCAAAGACTTTTCATTCCCAACATGCAAGATGTGGTGAAGAAGGAGGTAATCAAACTCCTTGATGTCGGATTAATCTACCCAATCTCATATTCGCCTTGGGGTAGTCTAGTTCAAGTAAACCCAAGAAGGGAGGAATGACAGTAATAATGAACGAGAAGGACGAGCTAATCCCAATGAGGATCATCACAGGCTAGCGAGTCTGCATTGATTACCGGAAGCTTAATGACGCCACAAGAAAATATCATTTTTCACTTCCTTTTATTGAGCAAATGCTTGAACGTTTATCTGGAAAAATGTTCAACTGTTTTCTTGATGGATTTTCCGGATATTTTCAAATTCCAATTTCTCCTGAAGATCAGGAGAAAACCACCTTTACATGCCCGTATGGAACCTTCGCCTACCGAAGAATTCCATTTGGACTATGTAATGCCCCAGCCACCTTTCAACGTTGCATGGTTGCTATCTTTCACGAAATGATAGAACACTCTATGGAAGTTTTCATGTATGACTTCTCAATCTTTGGAGACTCCTTCGATCATTGTCAGAAAAACGTAGACAAAATTTTAGCTAGGTGTGAAGAAGTAAATTTAGTACTCAACTAGGAAAAATGCCACTTTTTTTTGTCAAAGAAGGCATTATTCTCAGTCATAATGTATCTCAAGCAAGACTAGAAGTTGATAGGGAAAAAATCGAAACCATCTCTAAACTTCTGCCACCAACTTCAGTCAAAGCCATTAGAAGTTTTCTAGGTCATGCAGGATTCTATCGTCGTTTCATAAAAGACTTCTCCAAAATTGCTAGACCTATGACCAAACTTCTGGAGAAAGAGACACAATTCGTCTTCTATGAAGAATGTGTTGAGTCATTCAACATATTAAACGGAAAACTTGTCAACACACCAATCATGACTACACCCGATTGGACCCTTCCATTCGAAATCATGTGCGATGCAAGTGACTTTGCAGTTGGAGCCGTACTCGGACAACACAAAGAGAAACATTTTCCCCAATTTAATGCTAGTAAAACTCTTAATGATGCACAAGAAAATTACACCACAACAGAAAAAGAGTTATTAGAAGTAATTTTTGCCTTTGAAAAATTTAGGTCCTACCTAGTTCTTTCCAAAACCATAGTTTACACCGACCATACCGCCATACGATACCTCTACAACAAGCAAGATGCAAAACCCAGACTTATCCGATGGATTTTACTGCTCTAAGAGTTCGACATAGAAGTCAATGATAAGAAAGGAGCAGAGAATGTAGTCGCATACCATCTTTCACGCTTAGAATGCCCATCTTCAGAAGAACATCAAGAGGAAATTATCAATTATAATTTTTCACATGAAGTTCTCATGCATATCCAAGCAGTCATGCAAGAGGAGGATGAAATTCCTTGGTTTGCCGATTTCGCAAACTATTTAGCTTGTAGAATCCTAAGGAAATGGCTAACTCATCAACAGTGGAAGAAATTCTTCTCCGACCTTATGTTCTATTTATGGGAAGATCCATACTTGTTTAGGATAGGTTCCGATAATGTTGTTCATAGGTGTGTATCGGGAATGGAGGCCTTAGATATTCTCAAACACTGCTATGAAGGACCAACGGGTGGACACCACAGCACCACCACCACGGTCAGAAAAGTGTTTGATGCAGGATTTTTCTGGCCCACCATATATAAAGACACACATGCTTTGATCCAAGCATGCGATGCTTTTCAAAGAGCTGGAAACATCTTAGCCAAAAATGAGATGGCTCAAAAAGATATTCAAATTTGTGAAGTCTTTTATGTATGGGGAATATATTTCATGGGCCCATTCCCTAACTCATTTGGGAATAAGTACATCCTTGTAGCATTCGACTACGTTTCTAAATGGGCAGAAGCACAAGCTCTTCCCACAAATGATGCTCGAGTAGTTGTATGTTTTCTGAAAAAGTTATTTTCACGTTTCGTTACTCCAAAAACCCTAATTAGTGACACAAGATATGGAGTTTACCACCAATTGGCAACACCATATCACCCTCAGACTAGTGGGCAAGTAGAATTCTCGAATCGGTGGATTAAGAGGATCCTTGAAAGAACTAGAGGGATGAATCGCAAAAATTGGGCAGAAAAGTTAGATGACGCTTTGTGGGCCCTTAGGACAGCCTACAAAACCCCCATAGGAACAACACCTTTCAAACTCATTTATGGGAAAGCATGTCATCTACTAGTAGAACTAAAGCATAAAGCTTATTGGGAACTCAGGGCAGTGAATTTTGATCTAAAGTCCGCCGGTAAAAACTGGAAGGATCAAATTCACGAGCTAGAAGAACTAAGGGCTCTGGCTTATGAAAATTCTTGGTCTTATAAAGAAAAGACTAAACGGTTACACGACGCCCATTGGAAGGGAAACAAGAAGTTTCAGTTGGCGATCGAGTACTCTTATATAACACACGTTTACGTCTTTTCCCAGGAAAACTGAAATCTCGCTGGACAGGTCCATACGTAGTCGAATTAATTTTTGACTATGGGACAGTTGAGATCTCATATTCTAACGGCCACAAGTTCAAAGTCAATGGACATCGGTTAAAACCATACATCGATGGCCCATTAGAAGAAGTTTCGAAGGTAGTAATGCTCTGACCAAACCAATGAGTATACAAAAAGAAAGGTCTGGCCAATACTTCGTTAAACTAGGCCTTGTAAATATGTTCTATTGTTTTCCTAAAATCTAAGAACTAATATATATATATATATATATATATATATATATATATATATATATATACAGTGTCAAAAACACAGGGGCGTGCTCCTAGAAACACGGTCCCGTGCCACACAGTGCAGACCAGAATCTTCGCTGCAAAAATCTCAGTCAGACTGGTTTGTAACAGAATTGTCAGACCAAAAACACGGGGTCGTGATTCACTAAGCATGGGGCCGTGCCTGGCAAGTGGTTGGCTATAAAAGGCACCCTTTGCCAATGCATTCCTTGCACCAACCCAACCCAAACATAAACACAAAGAAACCCGACACGTATCCAAAACCGAGCTTTTGATGAAATTATAAGAACTCGTCAAACAACTCACCGAAATTAATCTCTTTGCGGATATGCATCTCATTCAACTCATCGAATATGTAGAGAGCATGAAAATGGAGCTTCGGGATATCAACGAACAACTCTAGTTTAGAGTTCTCCGCTTCACATACTCCCCCCCCCCCCCCCCCCGCTCGGACCATTCGACGGAGGAGAACCCTTCGGTGGGATGTAGAGACTTTAGTTTCCTGTTTTCATGTGTAAACAAGTGCACTAGGCACAATGTGTTAGGACACTCGGGCTTAACCTGAGTAAAATTTACGTTTTTAGGAAAACCAGGCTTATCCTGAAATTGTTTTGGGACTTTTTAATTTTAATGAAAAGTAAATTTTAGGATGATTAAACTGTTAAAATAAAATGCTAATCATCATTCTAAAAATTCCGGCTCTCGCGTTTGGCTGATAATTCAAAGAAAATTTCATTGACAAAAAGCATGGGGCCGTGCTTCTTGAAGCACAGAGCCGGGGCACCATAGAATCTTCAGTTTGATACGCGCTGACTCCGTAAAATTCTCTGAATCAGAAACATTTATTCCCCTAGCAGCGCGGGGCCGTGCTCCAAGAAGCACAAGGTCATGCTCGACGTTACAGTTCCTATATAATGCATGCAAAAATCATTATTCCATTCATACCAAACACAAGTTTACTGAAATGGAATATAAGAAAATGGAATGGAGACTATTGAGAAGGGGCAAGCATGGTGATTCTTCCTCAAACCTCGAGGAAGAAATCATGAGGCTCCAATGCATTATGAGAGACCTAGTCTAAAGTAACATCCAAGCCGAAGCTCACCTAATTGAGCTGACCAACTGTTAGTACATGGTTTTGCGTCTCGAGACTTTGTAATTATCGTTATTGTATTTATCGTTTAATTAATGAAATGATTATTAAGATATTGAGTTAGTTCGTTAAGGAAGTCATCTAGTTCGTTAAGGATGTTTAACGAACTAGACTTAAGTTATATTTCATCCTAATTCGTTAAGGATGTTTAACGAATCAGGGGGTGATTCGTTAAAGTTATTTCGTTTATTGTAATGTAACGAATTGAAGACTACTTTGTTACGGAATGTGTAACGAACTAGAATTCATCTTCTATATATAGTGGTGTGTCCACTGTTAATTCAAGTTTTTGGAGATTAAGGTATCGAACCTCTACAAAAATCCTCTCTCAAGCTTCATCTTAACGTATTCAATCTAATATTATACATACACATAAATACAATTAATACTAATATATAACGTTAATACATAATCGTTAAAGAGCATCAAGAATTAGATCCGTTATAGTTATAGATTATTAGATCTATGATCTGGTAGGTGTTTACAAGTGGTATCAAAGCTTTCGGTTTGTTCGATTGCTCTTAATTTGATTGATTAATCATTAATTAAAGACTATTAAGTGTTATTTTGGTATTATTTGGTTTCAGTTTGAATTTGGATCAAATTCAGTGTGAATTTGATTGGTTATTGATTGATTGGATTGGATTTGTGATTTGGTAAAGTATTTGGACGGATATGTGGTTTTGAATTGGAATATGGATTAGTTGTGTGATTTGTGGTTTGGAGTTGGTTTTGGCTGAAAACAAGGGATTGTTTTGGATCAATTGGATTCGTTGTAAGTGTGAATTGATTATGGAATGATGTGTTTTGATTTAGCGATGTGTTTTTGAGTATTTTGATAGGTTAATTGATTTGGTTTAGTATTGAGGTTGTGTAATAGATTTGAGACTAGGAGTTAGTGGTTTTGAATCTGGGAATTTTCCAGATTTCTGGAAATTCTGGTTGATGATTTGAAGATCTTCATCCATGGTTAATTGATTCGTTAAAGTCTTGACTAATTCGTTAACCTGTTTATTTAATTCGTGTCTCATTTCGTTATCCTTTCTCATTCGTGTCTTCTAGTTCGTGTGACACGTATCCAGATTCGTTAACTTTAATTCAAACAACTTTTTGCCACGTGGCAATAGTTGTCAGAGTTTGTTACAACCGTTGTAACAACCTGATTCGCTATAGTTGATTGTTTATCAACTGTAGCTAATTCATCATTTAATTCGTTAAAGTGATTCGTTAAGGTTTACTCAGTGATTCGTTACTCTGAAATCTGATTCGTTGACTCATTTCATCAAACTAATTCGTTGACCAGTTCGTTAAAACCTTTCAGATTCGTTAACATTTCATATTCGTTTATTCTATTCCTGATTCGTTACCTAGACAACTTTTAATTCGTGAATTGTGATTCATTAACTACAATTTACAGTTCGTTAAAATTAATGTTCATAGTTCGTTAACTATATTTTCAAATTTGACCCTTGAATTTTGAGTGTCTTGTCATTTGTCAAAATGTCTGGTATATGTGCTTTGGCTTCTCAAAATATGTTAATGCAACAAATTTTGCAACAGGACACCGAGACTGGTTCACATTCAAAATGTCCACGTTTAATGAAATTTAGCGATTTTGCTAAGTGGGAACCTCGTTTCCGTGATCATCTAGGATCGGTTCACCCCGATTGTTCGTATTGCCTAGATGAGGTATATACCATTCCTATGATTGGAGATGAGACTATCGGCTTCACACCTAAAGCCATCTCTCAATACTCTCAAGAAGAGAAGAAAGCGTTGGAAATTGAAACAAAAGCCTACTCTACTCTTACGATGGCTTTACCTGAAAACATCTTTCACCAAGTTGGTAGCATAAATATTTGTGCTTCATTATTCCAACACATTTGTATGAGGAGTATGGGTGACACCGCTGAAAGCAAGAAAGTCATGCTAAAGTTTCAATTTAGAAACTTTAATTTACTTAAGGGTGAAACTGTTGAGGAGATGACAACAAGGTTTAATCATTTGATAGCCGAGATGGATAAAATGAAGTTGGAAACTTCTGAAGTTGATAAGATTAATACCATCAAGAGTGCTTTACCGAGTTCTTATTCTACGTTTTTAATGGTTTTGAAAGAGAACAATTACTTCAACAATGAAGACTTGACAACATCCGAATTCATTCAAAAGATTTAAGCAAGAGAATACGATCTAAAATGTCAAAAGTCTTCAAAGGATAGTCAAGATCCTGCTTTTTATGGTGGAAGTATGCTCTTGAGTTCAACCATTTCTCCTATCACTGCATTTCTTACACAAAATGCAAGTGAGAATGCGACAACTATCTATACTGATCCAAGAGCATGTTTCTAGACTGCTGGAAATTATGGGATCACCTAGTGCTTCTGGTGGATCTGGAAATTCATCCACTACAAATTAATTCTCACCACCACCGACTGTCAACATGAAGGAAGCTGAACAAAACTTTTCTTTCTCGACAGCCTTCATGTCTTCCTATGAGAATTTGGTGAGTAGTAAGATAGCTACGAGTGATTTGACTGATGAAGACTATGATCAGATTTATCCGGATGACTTAGAGATTATGGACTTGAAATGGAACATGGCGATGATTGTCCGTAAAGATAAAAGATTTATGTAAAGGACCGGCAAAGATCTTCCAGCTTTAAACAAGAAGTTGGGATTTGATAAACTGAAAGTCAAATGTTATAATTGCCAGGAAGTTGGGCATTTTGCAAAGGAATGTGATAAGCCGAAAAAGGAGTATACTGGTCCTCAAAACTAAAGTTCTTCTACACCACGAGGTAATGATGCTGAAAAGAAACCGTCTACTTCTGGGTGACAAGCAATGTTAGCTGATGGGACTGATTGGTCACAACGACTACTGTGAAATGACAATCAAGCCAATTTGGTCATGCTCAAGACAAATGATGTATTTCAAGATGCAAGCGGAAGTGAGCTATCGTCTGATAATGACACTAAATCGGACTCTAATGATTCATGTGTTAATATTCCAACCACGTTTGCTTGCATGGCTAAGATCAATGAGGTTAGTCCTTCTATCTCTGCTAATTCGTCTGCTAAAGTAACTTGTGTTGAATGTGAGACTAACAAACCTAAGTTAGAGTCTTTAAAGAATCATAATCATAATTTAGTGAGAGAAATTGCTTCACTAAAGGATACTTATCGACAATCTCTTGAATTTCAAATGAGATCTCGAAAGAAGATTTAAGCTTTGTCGACAAGTAACCATGACAATCAATGATCAAAAGTTTCAAGAAATTTTGAAACATCGTTCAAAGATAACCGAGCTTGAGAATGAGGTTCTTGAGTTAAAGAACTAGTTGGGAAAATTTCAAAACTCTTCCTTTTTGCTAAACGAAATAATCGAAGTATCTGGCAAGCAAAAAGATTCGAAGAAAGGTATAGGTTTTGTTGAAATTCCACCACCTTTTCACAATGATTATAAAGTAAATCCTTTTTCTAAAAGAGAAGAAGATGTGATTGTGAAAGAACCTGTGATTTCAGAAAAATCTAAACCAGTTAAACCTGAAACTGTTAAAGCCCAACCTACAACTCAAAAACCTCATGTAGAAAGCAACAAAGTCTTTGTTGAAAATATTGATAAAGTGATTATTGAGGATGTATTTGAACCTGAGGTTATACACAAAAACAAGAACATTACAAGTTCAAATCACATTCTTTGTGAGCCTCATGAATTTGAGGAAGATATGTATGGTTCATACAAACCTCATGTGAAAAAGGAGGAACAAGTGTAAGTTAAACCAGTGAAGGCAAGGAAATCAGAAAAACCAAAAAGTTCTGATGAGGACTTGATGCGTTACATCAATCCTACTGCTGCTAAGCCATCATCTGCTCGTGTTTTTAAGTTAAAGGGAATGAACACGATGTTCACTGAAAAAGACATTCGGAATAGTATTATCAAACCTGAACTGATCGAAAGTGTCTTTTACAATGAAACTGACAAGATACAAGATCTTGAACGTCAATATGCTTGTGCCAAAACATCAAACTCATCAGACCCTTTTATTAAAATAAAACAATTGTTAAAATATGCTAAAAAGGTTCATTTTGTGAAATCATCTGGAACTGATACATTGCAAAGTTTTTCCACTGTTCTAACCTTGACTTTTATATGAAAAGGAAGTCTGTATCGTCTGATGAATTGGCCAAGAGTTTCACTAAAAATGTGAGTCATCAACCTTCTGTTGCATCTGTTTTTGCCAAATCTCAACATGACCGCGTGGACATGCGAAGTTGCTTTTTGTGTGGACAACAAGGTTATGTGGTGAGAAACTGTGGCCAGAAGAAATCTCAAAACCTCCATCCATTTGTCAAGGACCAATCAAAACCGGTTCCTGTGATAAAGGAGATTCTGAAACGACCTGTGTCGTGTGATGATGATACTCACATCATGTTTTCAAACATGAATCCACGTAAGGTAATTCATATGAACGAAACACATGGTCAAGTGAAGCCAAAGTTTGTTCCAACTGAACCTATCTTCAAGAACGTGAACTCAAATGTCGTTCAAGCTGCTTATCTAAGACGAAAGTCTAAGAAGCCTGTAACTTATTCCCAAGTTCCTGAACAACAGTTGAATTCTGCTCAAGTTAATGTTCCAAGAGAAACTCAAAAGGTGCCCAAGACTGAGGCCTAGGCTGCCTTTTTGAACTAATCACTTTCACTTTGTGTGTAGGGTACATCCAAGACCGTGTATGGTGAAAACTGGATAATGGATAGTGGATGTTCTCGTCATATCACTGGAAATCTTGACATCTTAACAAATGTGAGAAATATTCAAGGGAGTTATGTGGCATTTGTGAATTCTGGGGGCATGATAACACAAGAGGGTGAAGTTTCAAATGGTCACATTATGTTTGAAAAAGTCAATTACTGTGACAAGGTGGACCATAATTTATTGAGTGTGTCGAAAATCTGTGACAAGAAGTACACCATGGTATTTACTGATAAAGAGTGTCTAATTTTAAAACCAGGATACGTGATTCCCAAGGACATGGTTGTCATGCAATCACCTCGATAAAATGAAATTTATGTCTTAAATATAAGTTCTAAAGCTTCAATGTCTATCGAAACATGTTTTGTCTCAAAAGCAACCGAGAAGGACTCTATTCTATGGCATCATAGAATCGGTCACATTCATGTTAGAAAGATGAATTATTTAATGGAAAATGACTTAGTTGATGGTGTTTCGCTGAAGAACTTTAAATTATCTTATCACTGTGTTGCGTGCAAAAAAGGCAAGCAGAAGAAAAAGTAACATCCGTCTAAGTTATTGAATTCCATTGATACTTCTCTTGAATGACTTCATATGGATCTCTTTGGTCCCGTGAATCGTGCTAGTATCTCTAGAGATTGGTACTGTCTTGTAGTTGCCGATGATTATTCAAGATACTCATGGGGTTTATTTATGAGTTCAAAAGATCAAACACATGTTCTGGTACAAAACCTAATCACTAATACCAAATCACTATACAAGCAAATTGTGAGGAAATTCAAAGTGATAATGGTATTGAATTTAAGAACACTGTATTGGATTTCTTCTGCATTCGAAAGGGAATTCACCAAGAATATAGTGCACCTTATGTACCACAACAGAACGGTGTTGCTGAAAGGAAGAATAGAAATCTGATTGAAGTTGCAAGAACTATGCTTGCTGATTCTAAGCTTCCCGTCCAATTCTGGAATGAGGCGGTGAATACAGCTTGTTATACGCTTAATCGGGTTCTAACTGTTAAACGCCTCAAGAAGACATGTTATGAAATTTTGAACAATCGAAAGCCTAATTAAAGTACTTGGAATCGTTTGGGTGCCCTTGTATGATGTTGAAGAATGATGTGGGTAAGTTTGAAGAAAAGGCCATTGAGGGATTTTTTTGGGTATGCTTCTCCAAAGAAAGTATTTAATCTCACTTCTGGTTGTGTTGAGGAATGGTATCATGTGGATTGTCAAAATTACACCACACCTCTTCAAGGGAAACGTCCCTACTGGATGTTTGACTATGATGGCTTATTTAATTCATTTACTCCATCAACTGAGCAACCAGATGATGACCTGGTTCGTGCATACTTTGAAGATCATTTGGCCAATCCAGGATTTCCAAGTTATAATGATGTTGAAGCTCCAACTGCTGCTCCAATTGAAGCACCATGTGATGCTTCTCCATCTATTCTTGATAATGTTTCTACTTCTTCTGATGATAATCAAGATGACGATCAAGTTATTGAACTTGATAGTGATGTTTCATCTCCTGAGGTTGGAGAACATTACACTAACTTATTTGATAATGTTGTTGTTCCTAAGAGTGCCACTCTTCGGATTCATAATTATCATCCACAGGAAAACATCATTGGAAAACTTGATGTGGGCGTTCAAACACGTCAAGTTGTTTCGTCAAGTGAGAATAACGTATTGTGTGCTTATGCAGATTTACATTCTTCTGGAATTGTAAATGTTGCTAAATTCACTTGTTTTCTATCCCAAATTGAGCCAATGACACCTCGTATGGCATTTCAAGAAACTTCTTGGGTAAAAGCCATGCAAGAAGAATTACAGCAATTTGCACGTTTGGGTGTTTGGGATCTAATCGACAAACCCGCTAGAGTCAAGAAAGCTATTCCGACTAAGTGGGTATTTAAATGTAAGAAAGACGATCGTGGGGTGATCGTGAGAAACAAGGCACGTTTAGTGGTGCAAGGCTTCCATCAGCAAGAGGGTATTGATTACACTGAAGTATATGCTCCGGTTGCAATATTGGAGTCTATTCGAATCTTTTTAGCGTATGCTGCTTATAAGAATATCAAGTTCTATCAAATGGATGTTAAAAGTGCTTTTCTCAATGGCGAAATACACGAGGAAGTGTTTGTTTTACAGCCTCCCAGCTTTGAAGATCATGATTATCCCGACCGAGTCTACCGATTAAACATTGGTATGGCAGGCTCGCCGACCATCTGACTGATAAAGGTTTCAAGAGAGGGACTGTCGACTGCACTTTATTTCATAAGACTGTTGGTGATGATCTTCTCCTAGTTTAGATTTATGTCGACGACATTATCTTTGGGTCTACAAATGACACTTTATGTAAGGAGTTCGAGAAGTCAATGCAAACAAAGATCGAAATGAGCTCGATGGGAGAGATGAATATCTTTCTAGGGTTGCAAGTTCACCAGTCTGCAAAAGGAATATTTATTCACTAGACCAAATATGTAAATGATGTCTTGAGCCAATTCAAGATATCTGCCGAAAAAATCCCTTCAACTCCTCTCCCCGTGGGTCACAATTTATCACCTGATGAATTGGAGGATACCATTAATCCTACCCTCTATCGTGCTATGATCGGATCTATAATGTATCTAACGGCTTCTCGCCCCGACATTATGTTTGTTGTTTGTCTTTGTGCTAGGTTTCAAGCAAGTCCACGAGTGAGTCTCCTAGTTGCGGTCAAGCGAATTCTTTAGTATCTGAGGAGAAATCTAGACATCAGGTTGTGGTACCCCAAGGACGATAACATTGAGCTTACTGCATTCCCTGACTCGGACTACGGAGGTTGCAAGATCAACTTTAAATCAACTACGGCAGGGTGTCAATTCTTAGGAAACCTGCTTGTTTCCTAGCAATGTAAGAAGCAGACGACGGTCTCTACTTCAACCGCTGAGGCAGAATATGTTGGAGCCTCGAGTTGTTGTTCCCAGGTTTTGTGGATTCAACAAAATCCGCGCGACTAAGGTTTGAAGTTTCTTACTACTCCTATTTTGATTGATAACTCTGCTGCCATAAGTATCACCAAAAATCCCGTACAACATTCTAAAACGAAGCATATCGAAATTCGATATTATTTTATACGGGATTGTTTTGAAAAGAAATTAATCGACCTTGAGAAAGTACATACTGATTTTCAGAAAGCCGATCTATTTACCAAAGCCTTTGACAAAACTCGTTTTCAATTTTTGCTTGGTTTAAATGGATTGAAGACCCTTGCTGATATCCTGAAACAAGGATAACTATCTTTATTTTTGTTTTATTTTTTACTTTAAATTTTATTTTGATTTTGGTTTTGATTTTAAGGGTGAAAAATAGAAAATACAAAAATATTGTGCGTTTTGTTTGTATAGATAAACCCAAAAACATTAAAAAATTAAAAATCCAAAAAAATTTGAAAATTTTAAAATTACAAAAAAAATATTGTGGTTTTCTTATTCATAATGTTTTCCTTTTAAATATTTTTGAAAATCCAAAAACATTTTAAAATCTTGAAAAAGACAAAAAGATTGTGTTTTCAGTTTTTATAGAAAAATCAAAAATCCAAAAAGATTGTGAAGTTTCTTTGTTTATAAGAGAATCGAAAATCCAAAAAGATTGTGTTTATGTATGTATATAGAAAAACCAAAAAGATTTTTGCATATGTTCGCTGAAAAGTATGTCAATTACTCATATTTGAAGGACATGTACTCGTATATGTTTGGTCCTAATATTTACTCGTAAATGTTCGGGATAGCCATTTATCTGAAAATGGAAAGTAGTTGGGGCGTTCGTTATGCGTTTTTTACTTAATTTCCTCGCTGAAAATTATGTCGGTTATTTAAGTTTGTGAAGTATGCTTGCATGTTTTGGTCCTATTATTCACTTGTGGATTGATAGGTTAGCCATTTTATTTATAAACTTAATGTAACTAGGGCGATTAAATTCATTTTGTTTTATGCTCCTCAAAATTTTGAGTTTTTGAAGCAAAAAGAGAAAATGATAGTACATTGATTATTTTAACCCCATATCTAGCAAGAAATAAGCTTAAAAGACTGTGTGCTTAATTGCATTGGTGCATTGGTAGGTCTTAAACAAACTGTTAGAGTAAAGTATGTGATATAAACATATAAAAATGCCAAATTAAAAGAGGTGTTAGTCTCTTGCAAAAATCTCGGTGAGGATGGCAGAAATGTAATAACCTGTCATACTCAAGCCTTATACTTGTTTGATCACCCAAAAATAAAATAAAGCAAATAACAAGCGTTGAGGTTCTGGAAACTGTGAGTCTTTATGCGGCTTAATCATCTGGGTATTCATATGCATGAATATTTCACTCACTTTTAGAGAAAACCCAAAGTCATTAAACTTGATCACTGTTGTACCTCGTACAATCTGAATTACTGACTTGATCAAAATCCGCTGTTAGTCATACATTTGTTCCTCCCTTGTGCGCGTCTTAATACCATTAAGAAACGGACCCCAGGGGATACAGTGTATGTAAGCCGACAGATGGACTCGTGCATACTCACTCATAGTAAAGGAAACTCAATGCATTGCTTATAAATTTTTTTAAAATTCAAATTTTGATCAGCAATATAATGGTTTAAGTCAAGTTGGGGTGATATGGAAAAAATCAAATTAAGCTTGAACCGAGATTAGAGGCTGATAGTTTTTGATATTTTGTGCTTTAATTGAACCGTTAATCATATCACAAAAACACCCGAAGGTTTGTAATAAGATTTAGGTGGACAACAATACCAATGACCGACTTAACGCCAATCACTATATCGCTGAAATATAAAACTATGATGGAAAGACAATCTGGTCAATATGATTCTCTACTCAAACTCGCCAAAAATCCAAAAATATGTACTGCTTTTGAAAAATTCATACAAAACAAAAAAAATATTTTTCCTGTTTTACATGTTAATTTTCGGATATTTTCTAGTAAATATTTTTCATTAACAAAAACTCAAAATACCAAAAAGATTTTACTTTTTCATTTTACATATTATTTATTTTATTTAAGTTAAGTGTTTCAAAGCGTAAAACACTTTAAGGTATTGGATCATCGAGATGTGGGTTCTCGGTGATTCATTTAAGTTAATTGGTTTTATTATTTAATTTATATTTAATTTAATTAGTTTAATTCATTTATTTATTTAAGTTAAAATTAAATAATGTAATTCGTTAACTTTGATTCGTTAAAATAACGAATTAAGGCCATTTATAACGAATTGAGTTCTAATTCGTTAAGATTAATTTGCTTCTGCCACTCTGTAACGAATGGCTACTAATTCGTTAAGATTTTAAACGAATCACTTTGTAATTCGTTATGCCACGTGTTAACTTAAGATAACGAATCGCCTGATTCGTTATTTCAAAATTCAAACGAATTAGATGATTCGTTACATTGGAATTCGTACCGTGTCAAACTATATAAGGACGAGTGAAGACGTTTCGTTGTCACTATTCACTTTCTTCTTCTGCTATTGAACTATTACTCTGGCCAATTTTTCCCAGAATTCTTGATCATCGATTTTCAGTGTTTTGATCATATATTTGTGTTACTAAGGTATAGATGATCATAGCGCAATGATTTACGTCATTTTTTATTGATGTTTGCTTGGTTAATTATTGGATTTTAACATCGGGTTTTTATGCTTATGTAAACCCCTAATTTATTTGTTTTGTACCCTGTTTTTGATACTATTAATCGATACCATTCTAATCGTAATGTGTTTCTGAGATCTTTGTGATCATTTGTTCGGATATCCATCGATGATTATGGGGTAATCGTTCTCAGAATTGCAATGTTGACTTTTAGTGTTCTTGGTAATTTTGACCTTGACCATATAAGTCAGATAGTAAGCTTAATTGGCCATTCGTTAGTGTGTAACGAGTTGGAACTTATTCGTGTCCAATTCGTTATACATATCACACGAATTAGGATATCGAATTGTATATTATAACGAATCAGATTCTCCTTCGTTATTTATAACGAATTAGACCATAATTCGTTAAACTTTTATTAGTGATTCGTTAGCCTAATTCTTTAATTATTTACCTGATAGCGAAATAGATCATTCGATGTAACGAATTACCAATTCGTTATAACTAATTAGAATATTTAATTAATGACATTTAATTATTTTAAAATTAAAAGTTTTATGAATTGATTATTTTTAAACTTTTAATTATATATTAATTATATGAGTATTACTATTATTTATTATCACTAATTCTCGGGTTTGATTATCCAGTTCAATGGCCGACAACATGGATCAAGATCCTGCTGTTGCTGTACCACAAGAACAACCAGCTCAAGATGTTCCCTTGCTTCCGTATGATAAAAGGCATAATGTATGTGCTTTTGTCGATACGAATTTTCCTGATGAGATGTCTTTGAAGCTCAGTTAGCATTCATAAGTCGTTCTCGTTTTCACTATGCTGTCACCGTGAATCCTGACGTCCGGTTCAGTATTGTTCGACAATTCTGGAATACTGCTCGATATGTGGAGATATAGAACCACATTGCTGTTGAGGTTAATGATAGACCTGTGGTAGTATCTGTTGAGACCGTTCGAAGGGTGTTGAGGTTCGATGACACTATTTATAACCCGAGCGAGTACCATAAAGATCTGATCAAAGGGTTGTTTCGACGTTTATTTTAATCTGGTAACCTTGATGACTCCATGTATAACAAGGCATACATGTATCCCCAATACAAGTATTTACTTCATGTTCTTATACACTACCTTGGTGGACCAAAAGCAGGGTTTGACGAATGCCGTATTATGCTCCAATCGGCATTTGTTGCGTTAGTATTGAATAAGCCTTACAATTTCTCGGAAATGATCTTTTATCATCTCAAAGAAAATTGTGTTCTTGGGAAACGACACGTTAGTTGTTGATGTATCCTCGTTTCATCCAACTATTTGTTCAAGATGCAATAGAAGATTTGGTGATCGATCCAACACAAGTTGGGGATAAATTTATATTGGATCACATGAAAGCAGATACTATGTGGAGAATGAAGCAGTACCGTCAAGATCCTCCTCCTGGATTCAAAAGATTGGTTGGTCATCTGGCGAATCCAGATTATGAATGTCCTCCCAATGATCGCTGGATCCACGATGATTCAGATTCTGAGCGTGAGGAAGGAGAAGGTGGGAACGATAATGGTGGTAATGGTGGTAATGGTGGTGCTGGTGATGTCCATGCTGAACAACAGGCTTCGGTTGAAGCTACTTTAGCTACTACTATAGCTTCTCAATGCAAAAGAAAGGGAAAAGAGTTGGTGGGTGAAGGATCGTCTATGCGTCGAGTGTCGGCTGGTGCTGGCATTTCATTTGGAGTTCAACCTCCAAGGCCGTCTATTCCTCAACGTCCGGCGGTGCCGCTTACTACTAGAACCCCTGAGCTTACATTGACGACCACGCTTACGTCGGATCCTAGGCTTCGTATGATTCCTCAATCGATTTTATCAACTATACCAAGACCTATGACTGCTACATCGGTGGTTTCTCCAACATCAATGATGATGCCTTCATCGGATATTTCATTTATGAGGCTCAGTCGTCCTCAAGGTCCAGTTCAGCCTATTCCTCCTTCGTTTCATTACATGTCTCAGGATCAGCAGACGAATATGCTTTTGAGCTTACTTCTTCTTTATGAAAATCAAATATCTCCTGATCGCCTGAATCAAGAACGTCTCATGGAGAATCAGAAAAAGCTGTTAAGTTATGTCTCTTTCTGTCAAAAGGAGACAAAGGCCCTCCGTGAGATTGTTGAGTCTCAGGGGGTGAAAATAAAAAAGCAGGAAGATCTTATCTTGCAGCTTACTTGCAAAGATGATGAACTAAAGAAGCTCAAGAATGATGAAGAAGATACAGATGCTTCGGGTACTGGAGGAACTGAGCCTAAACAAACTCACGGCTCGACTTCTGGTGCTGGTATGAGTGCAGCTGGTGATTCGGAGAAACGGATCATCGCTTACCATGATACTACAGATGCTACACCCACTGAGATGATCAAGACTGATACTGTCATCTTTGTTGATGGTAAGGGAGTGGTTAGAAGCATAGTGAATGCAGATGAGAATGTTGTGGGACAGTTCGTTGAAAGGTCCCTAACACGAGAGCAGATTTCGATCTTGCTTGGTTTGAATGATGACGAGTTAACCTTTGTTAGAGGCTGAGGAGGATGTGGAGGTTGTGAACGATGATGAGATCTTAAATGATCCGACTGTTGAGATGAATACGGCATTTATTTATGAGGATGAGGAAGTAGACATCGAGGACATGCCTGCTGAGGAATACCCTGATCTATTTCAACACACCAATGTTGATCAGGGTGCTCTAATATTTACTAAGGAAACGGTCAAAGCAGCAAAAGATCATCTGGAGAAGACCTCCAAGGGCAAGAATGTTGTTGATACAAGATTTGATTCAAAGCCTGATCCGTCTGTTGCTGACATTCAGAGTTGGTTTGCTCATCGGTACAAGAATTCTCGTAAGATTATTAAGGCATTCCGATATGTAGATCAAGAGCAGAAAGTTAAAGCTGTTGCTCGAGCTCAAGCAAATCAAATGACCTCCTTCAATGCCGTGTCTAAAGTTCAAGGTGACATTATTTCTTGGCTTTTTGATCCTGAATTAAAAGTATGTATTATTAATTGGGAGAAGGGCGTTCAGTACTATGAAAAGATGTCTGACGTCCTCTCATTGCCAAGATGGGATGTACGTACTCTTGCGTATTGTCCGTTTATTAACCATGGTGGGAACCATCAAGCAAGTTGGTTTCACCAACATTTGTTGTTCGAGGTGAACAACGGTTTTAAATTTTTTAAGCCACAAATTCCAATCCGCAAGCGTATCGATGAGATTGATCCAAGGACAGGTTGGAGAAATTTGGTTCTTAAGGTAAAGCCGCCAAAGACCATGAAGCGTGTGTCGGTGAAGACATTGAACCAACACATGTATTTATCTTTCAACCGCTGGTACTACGATAACCGAACTGGCGAGGCCGTTATTGTGCTGGGTAAAGGTTTAAAGACCGAGTTGATAAAGATCATTGATCCGACATGGCTTGTGAATTTAACAGAGTCTGACAATGACGTGCTATTCAAGAATAAGATATTGATTGAACGTCGTGAAGACTATGACCGAGCGATGCAGTTTCAACGCGTTGTTCGTGTGTGTCATGAACATGGTATTCACAGCTGCAGAGATTGGCAGACAAGACGTTTCAAGTAATTTAAAAACAAAGAGCTCAAGACGAGGGGGTTTCTGTTAGTACACGGTTTTGCGTCTCGAGTCTTTGTAATTATCATTAATGTATTCATCGTTTAATTAATGTAATAATTATTAAGAAAATGGGTTAGTTCGTTAAGGATGTTTAACGAACTAGACTTAAGTTATGTTCCCTCCTGATTCGTTAAGGATGTTTAACGAATCAGGGGTGATTCGTTAAAGTTATTTCTTTTATTGTAATGTAACGAAGTGAAGAATAGTTCGTTACGGAATGTGTAACGAACTAGAATTCATCTTCTATATATAGTGGTGTGTCCACTATTATGTTATAACTCTAGATTCAATCACAATAACAATAACAGATCTCAGATCCATGTTAATATGATTAATATCTTAACTCGGATCTAGCTCATAATTACGTATGATTATATGTTATATATGTATATATCTTATCAGTAATAATAATATTAAGTTGTATATGAAGATTGAGAGAGAGTAATTGGACAGAGGTTCGTTAATTATCTCCAAACTTAAATTTAAACGTGAACAGGGGTTCACTATAAATAGAGGATGGAACTGATTCGTTACACAAGCCGTAACGAATCAGCTTCCATTTCGTTACATACATTCAACTTCAATAAACATAGCGAATCACCCTCTGATTCGTTAACATCCCCTAACGAATCAAGAGGGAATAACTTAAGTCTTAGTTCGCTAAACAACAATAGCGAACTAGACATTACATATAACGAACTAAACATATAAATACTTGTTTATTACATTAAACAAGACAAATACGTTAACGATAAATACAAAGACTCGAGACGGAATACCTTGCACTAATAGACACCCCCTCGTCTTGAGCTCTTTGTCTTTAAATTACTTGAAGCGCTTGGACTGCCAGTCTCTGCAACTATAAATTCCATTTTCATAACAAACACGCACGACGCGTTGGAATTGCATAGCCAGGTCATAGTCTTCATTGCGCTTTATCAGAATTTGATTCTTGTGTAGCACATCATTGTCGGTCTCGGTTAAATTCACCAACCACATTGGGTCGATAATCTTAATCAGTTCATTCTTCAAACCCTTTCCCAACAAAATGACGGCCTCGCCGATTTTGTTGTCGTAGTACTTTAATGTGTTGGTTCATCAATTTCACTGGCACACGCTTCATAGTCTTCGGCGGTTTTACCTTAAGAACCAACTTTTTCCAACCTGTCTTTGGATCAATATCATTGAGACGCTTGCGAATTGGAATCTGTGGTTTGAAAAATTTGAACCCGTGGTTCACTTCAAACAGCAGGTGTTGGTGAAACCAACTTGTCTGTTTATTTCTGTCCTGATTAATAAACGGACGATACCCCAAAGTGCGCACATCCCATCTCGGTAATGAGAGAAGGTCAGACATCCTTTCGTAATACTGGACGCCCTTCTTCCATTTCACAATGCAAACCTTTAAATCAAAATCATAAAGCCAAGAAACGATGTCACCTTGTACTTTTGACACGGCCTTAAAGGTAGTCTTTTGATTGGCTTTGGCGCATGCAATGGCTTCTTGTGATTCATTATCGACATACCTGTGTGCATTGATAATCTTACCAATCCAGTTGTCTTGATGAGCAAACCAGCTATGAATGTCAGCCTAGGAAGGATCAATCTTCGGGTCGAATCTTCTGTCAACAAAGTCAGCAACTTGTTTACCCATAGATATCTTCTCTAGATGATCTTCTGCTTCTTTTACCATCTTCTCATTAAACACCGGAGCGCCTTGATCAACATTTGTGTGTTGAAACAAGTCAGGATACTCCTCAGCAGTCACATCCTCCATCTCAACTTCCTCTTCATCATAAATAAAATTCTTATTCATTTCAAATGATGGATCATCTGTTATACCTTCCACATTCAACACCTCAATGTCAGGCTCTGTCTCTAACACTGTCAACTGTTCATCATTTAACCCTAGCAGTATTAAAATCTGCTCCCGTGTCAGAGACCTATCAACAAACTCACCAACCTCGATCTCATCCCTGTTCACCATACTTCTAACCACCCCCAATCCATCTACAAATATCACGGTGTTGGCTTCAATCATTTCAACTGGCTTAACAGCAGTTGAATCCTGATAAGCAACAATCTGTTTACTCAAATCATCACCGCCACTTGTACCAGTACCGGAAGATGAGTCGTGCGTTTGTTTAGGCTCACCTCCTGCACAAGACTCATCAGGATCTTGATCATCATTCTTGAGTTTCTTTAAAGCATCATCTTTGGAAGTCAACTACAAGATTAGATCTTCTTGTTCCTTTATCTTCACCCCCTGAGACTCAAAATCGCACGCAGCTCTTTAGTCTCTTTTTGACAGAATGAAATATAACTCATCATTCGTCGTTGATTCTCCAATAAAGTTTATTGATTCTGACGGTCGGCAGACATTTGATTTTCGTACAGATGAAGAAGATTTAACAACATATCTGTCTGACGGTTCGGTGGCATGTTGTACAGTGATGGATGAACTAGTTGGATTGGACCTTGAGGCCGAGTAATTCTCATAAAAGAGACATCACCAGAAGGAGAAGGAGGAGGAGGAGGCCTCATGGTTGATGTTGTGGGGACAGTAGACGATGTAGCAATAGGCCTTGGTATTTCAGATAACGCGATATGTGGAATCAAACCAAGCCTTTCATGAGACACCATTGTTGTTGTTAAAGTGAGCATTGGAGTGCTAGTAGTAGACGGCACTACCGGGCGTTGAGGTGTTGTTTGACGAGGCGAAGGCACACCAATAATTACTCCAGCCACAGCAGGTACATGTCTCTTCTTTGAAAGTTCGCCAGTTGCCACTTCCTTTCCTTTTCTCTTCCTTTCTCGTTGAGCTGCAATAGTGGCAGCTAATAAAGCTTCAAATGCAGCCTATTGCTCTCTCAGAGCTGCATCACCATTACCACCGTTATCACCACCATCATCTCCATCATCACCATCATTCCCACATTCTCCTCCCTCACGTTTAGGGGCTGTTTAGTATTAGGTTGTGACGTGCTTTTTGTTAGATTGTGAAAATTTTCAGGGACATTAGGGATCATTTAAATGAATCCCTGTTCAAATTTGGTAATATTTCGTTAAACGGAGAATATTTAGAGAATTTATTACCGTTTATTAGCGTTTATTCGGGAAAAATAGGTAAACTTCATGAAAAATTATGAAATTTAGTTAGAAACCCATAAATGATATATTAAGATCACTGGTAAATGTTTAGAATATTTGGAGATGTCTAAGTATTAATTTTGCAATTGTGTTTTAACCAAGTTTTAATAGCCGAAAAACGCGCAAAAAGACATTTTGGCCAAAAAGTTAGATTCTGGAGATTTTTCAGGGGCTATGTAATTATATTTAGATCATTTGGAAAAATTATCGGATTTTTTGGATATCATTTGGTATAAACGGGCTATTTATTACTCAATTATAGCACATTAAATGAATTTTTTATAAATAAATAATTAATCATAAAATTTCTGAAAATAATTTTATAAAATTCTCCATATTTTAATTCATTTTTACAAAATTTCCATAATTTATATAAGAGTACATAATTAGTTATGATTAATCAAAGATTTCAACTATAATTGTTTCAACGAAACCGGCAGTTTTGTGTTTAACGGACTGACTGGTATGTCAAAATGTCAAAAGTGGTCAAATATCGTATTTTTGAATGAAATTGATAAAAACGAAATTTTTACGAGAATTCAGGACAATTCGGGTGGATTGTACGCGTTTTGTATAATCAAACCCGTGTGAAAACGGAAACGAACCCTGCGATCAATCTAGATACCGAAACCTCAAGATGCTTTCATAAATCAAATCATTTTAACAATCAACATGTTTACTTAAGTTTGTGTGATCTTACCTATTCCCTAAACGCGTAAACGATCAACTTGGCTAGGCTGGGGAAACGGTGAAACTGAGCCAAATCTGGTTTTGAACATTTCATAGTGTACAACGTCACAATCTAAGACTATGGTCATGTTTTGGGCCTAACAGCTATAACCAGACTAGTTATACAGCCCGATTTGGTTTAAACATTGTACTAGTATTAACAGTACGATACCGATTATAGGATACGAGTTATAATCGAGGCATAACACTTATTGACGTATATTACCTGCTCGAACTACAATAAGGTGAGTTTCACGACCCCACTTTCTAAACTGTTTTACGAACTTTTGGGGTGGAAAGCATGTTTACATATACTTATATACTTGAAAACATGTGGTGATGTGAATTATCTAAGTACTAACACTTGAAAGTCCCCACAAACACAAGTGATTAACTTCGTGTCAGTGACGTGTGGATAGTACTATCGGTTTGACAAACCCAACTGAAGGCGCCGGTGGGGTATGCCGGATATACTTGTTTACGTAGTTGCACATTGTCATTTATACTTATTACATTCTGCTATGTGGTGTTAGACATAGTACATACTTGGGCAAAGTGGCTGTTAAATGCCCTAGGGAGTACATGGGCAAGGGTGGTCATGCAGTGCGAGCTGTCTTGGATTCACTTGTGGCTTAGTATAATACATCATACACATACTTATATACATACGTATTGTGAACCTTATTAACTCGTATACTGATTTTGTTCATAGTCGTGAAACTTGAAACTCACCAACTAGACGTAGTTGACCCGTTTTAACATGCTTTTCAGGTAAGCCGAAGTTGGAATGATTTGCTTACGTGCTTGGTGTTAGAAGGAAAATTGAATAGCTGTGAATAGATGCAAATACGTACTAATGAATAAGGAACCGAGAACTGGTTATGTGTTTTTAATCTAGTTTGTAAAGTTAGTACCTACCAATGTAATATGATGTAAATTAGTTGTTGAATTTCTTTATAAACAATGTGGTTGATTCCAGTGTTATCTATTACATTCCCGTATTACGCTTCCGCAACTACCTAGTCGGGGTGTGACAGAAGTTGGTATCAGAGCCATTGGTTATAAAGAATTAGGATGTCCCTTCGGATACCCTAAGATAACCTTAGGCCCGATTAGTTCTGGGAATAAAATAATATTAAATAATATATACAGGCAATTCTCATGATGAACTTGAATGGACAAGTGGGTTATTATGGTCCGTAACGTAATAACGGACTTGTTTGTACGAGGGAATCCGAGAAGAAGTCGATGAACAACCCAATAGGTAAAAACAGCAACATATGTGTATAAAATATAATAATAAATAAATGTATATGTATATAAACGATTTGTGCTTATGTGTATAAATACCTGCATGTGTTTTATTATGATTAATATAATCGAAGGATGTTATTCTTATTACTAACCATTGTGCAGGAACATGTCGAGGTCTACGGATCGTTCACCTATTGAGGCACCAGCATTACCTGAAGAGGAGGAGGAACCGGAGGAGGAGATGAGCGAGAGTTTTGGAGACACGGTGGTTCCCCACGAGGTACCCGCAGATCAACCCGACTTATCGGGTTACCGTTGTGACACCTATCCCCCTAGGGAATCCCCTAGGAATGTTGTAGGACAGGGAGCTACTAGTGCTTATCATTCACCGATTAGGGCACCCAGATCCCCTACTCCACCCGTACAGCATACACCAGTACCCCACCCACTATTAGAAACCGTCGGACCGCTCGTATTTCAGTGCGGCCACCTGAGCAAACCTCTCCCCCACCTCGATATACATACTACAGAGGAGAAACATCACGTGTCCAGGTCACTGAAATACCCATTCCCATCTGGGGTCTACCCGCCCCGGTACTAGAGCCACCTCTTCTGTCTGATTCAGCATGGTTGGGTTTAGTGACTGATTAGATTTTAGAACAATCACATTCGATAAATAACCTTAACCAGCATAGACATGTTATGCAAGATCACATGTGGTACATGCAGCAAGAAATTAGAAATGTGCAAAGATCTAGTGCTCACAGCCACGGGCGTCAGGATCGGGCAATGATACTGCTAGGAGCATGTTTAGCGGTTAATGCAGCCCTAGTGGCTGCAGTTGTTTGGTTGTGGCTTCATGTTACAAAGAATGGATAGGACATAATAGTATATCCTTATGTATACAGTCTTTTGATATCCCAAGCAGCATTTTGTTACAGCGTGTTGGGCTGACTTGGGAGTTGTTTGTGGTTTAGTACTATTTCAAGCACTGGCCCTTATCGGGTTAAGTCTATATGTCACGTAGTGACAAATTTTGATACGCATATACAAGCGCTGACCTATACCAGGTTAAGCATATGCGCTAATTTTGGATGCATATGTACAGTAATGATTATAATTAATACAAATGTGTTTTCTTTGGCATAGTTGTGTGTTGTGAAATTGTAATATCGTAAAGTTGTGCTGGTTATAGTGAAACGATATTAATTGTTATATAATTGATTATTTTATTGAATGGCCCCGAAGAAAGCAAACCCTTTGTCTGAGGCGGAAGTGGCCGCAGTGATTGCTCGTCAACTACAATCAGTGATACCAACAATTGTAGCACAAGTCACAGCAGACATACGTGCTAACAATACTGTTAATCAACCTACGAGCACCACCACGGCCACTGCTAATATACCTTCGCCGGACACTAATGTAGCCCCGGGTGTTACTACCCCGGTGAATACTGATAATGTTATAAACACTAATAATACTCGCCCGACTGTTAATGTTGTTGGGAACCCTGAAACCGTTTTGAAACCAAATAATGTCACGAATCCAAACCCCGTACCGGTTATCAACCCAACTGTTAATAATAACACTCAACCAAATACGGGTAATGATTGTAATAATCCCGAACCCCCACGTCAGGATTACGCTTATAAACAGTTCACATCGTGTAAACCAACTGAATTCAAAGGTATTGAGGGACCGAACGGATTGGTCAAATGTATTGAAAAGACCGAGTCCGTAATTAATATTAGTGAATGTCCACCAGACCGTATAGTAAAATTCGCTACGAGTATGTTTCTGGATCATGCTTTGATGTGGTGGAACACAGTGGTCCAAATAAGGGGACATGATGCTATAAACCGTATGTCATGGACCGAATTTAAATCCCTTATGTTAGAGCATTTTTGCCCGAAAAGTGAGATTCAAATACTGAAACATGAATTGTAGAATTTGGAAATGAAAGGTGCTGACCACGTGGGTTACACAAACCATTTTAATGAATCTCTCGCTTAGTACCGTGGTTAGTTACTCCAGAAGATAAATGTATTGAACGCTACATCTGGGGATTGACTCCTGCCGTGAGGAGTATAGTTAATTTAGTAGCCCACCCAACATTGGAAAGTGCTGTATCTCAAGCGGGTGTTGTTACTTTTGATCTTATGAGAAGTGGTGTGATAAGAATGCCGAAGGAAACATCGAGTTTGAAACGATCTGACAATGGGACAAGGATGCAAGAGAACCCTCAAAATAAACGAGCCCGTCCGACTACTCGAAATTATGTCATGACCAGTTCGAATGTGAAACAAGAAGCTTATAAAGGGACACTACCGAAATGTGGAAAATGTAATCTTCATCATATGGGCGATTGTAAACCGGTAGTTTGTTACAAGTGTGGAAAAACTGGACATTATGCCCCCAGTTGTAGAACCCCCGCCAACAATGCAAACCGACCACAACAACCAACCCAACTACCTCGACCTCAACCAACCCGACCCCAACTCAATCAACAAACCCCACCCACCATGAACCTCCGTACTTGCTACGAATGGGGTAGTACGGATCATTTTCGGAGATACTGCCCCAAGCTGAACCAGGGTGCAGTGAGAAGGCAGAACCAAGCACAAGCATCAACCTCCAACGCAACTAGGGGACGCGCGTTTGTATTAGGATCGGGTGAAGCGCGTCATGATCCGAATGTGGTGACAGGTACATTCTTAGTTTCCGGTCAGTATGCTTCAGTTTTGTTTGATACGGGCGCCGATAGAAGTTTCGTATCTGTTAACTTCTTACCCTTAGAAAATATGCCGGTTAGTGAACTAACAAAACCATATACTATAGAACTCGCTAACGGTAAGTCTATACTTGTTAACCGAATAGTCCGAAACTGTTACCTCATCCTAAACGACCACCCATTCCTTATTGATTTACTTCCAGTGGAGTTGGGAAGTTTCGATGTTATAGTCGGTATGGACTGGCTATCTAAGTATAAAGCTGAAATTGCCTGTAAGGATAAGACTGTTAGGATACCTCTTCCGAATGATGAGGCTATGACTGTTCAAGGTGAGAAATCTGGTACTATGTTGCCTCTCGTATCCCAACTTAAGGCTTTAAAGTATTTGCGCCAAGGTTGTACATTATACTTGGCGAGCGTAACAGTCAAAGACCCCGATGAAAAGCGAATAGAAGACATCCCAGTGGTATACGAGTATTCAGATGTATTTCCCGACGAGTTGCCTGGTTTACCACCGACCTGAAAAGTTGAATTCCGTATTGACTTGATACTGGGAGCAGCACCCATTGCTAAGGCACCTTATCGACTTGCACCTTCTGAAATGAAAGAACTGTCCAACCAGTTATAAGAATTACTGGACAGGGGTTTTATCCGACCTAGTTACTCGCCGTGGGGAGCACCAGTGTTATTCGTGAAAAAGAAGGACGGAAGTTTTCGGATGTGTATTGATTACCAGGAATTGAATAAAGTAACTATAAAGAATAGATACCCATTACCCCGAATTGATGACTTGTTTGATCAGCTCCGGGGTGCGAAGTATTTTTCGAAAATTGATCTCAGATCGGGTTATCATCAAGTAAGAATTCAGGAAGAAGATATGGTCATTATGAATTTTTGATTAAAAACAGCATTTCGAACTCGGTATGGTCATTATGAATTTTTGATTATGCCGTTTGGGTTGACAAATGCACCTGCAGTGTTTATGGATCTTATGAACCGAGTTTGCAAACCCTACCTTGACAAATTCGTGATAGTGTTTATCGATGACATTTTGATATATTCAAGAAGTAAGGAGGAACACGAACAACATTTGCGGGAAATCTTAGAATTATTGAGGCAAGAAAAGTTATACGCCAAACTATCCAAATGTGAATTTTGGCTTCAAGAAATTCAATTTTAGGACATATTGTGAATCAACAAGGAATCCAAGTCGACCCCAGTAAAATTGATGCCATTAAGAATTGGCAAGTACCTAAATCGCCGAAAGAAATTCGCCAATTTTTGGGATTAGCCGGGTACTACTGACGATTTATTGAAAACTTTTCAAGTATTGCTCAACCTTTAACCCTCCTAACTCAGAAGGATCAAACGTATGAATGGGGAGAAGAACAAGAAATGGCCTTTCAAACATTAAAACAAAAGTTGTGTGAAGCTCCAATATTAAGTCTTCCAGATGGAACTGATGAATTGGTTGTCTATTGTGACGCATCTCGTAAAGGTTTAGGATGTGTACTGATGCAAAGAAAGAAAGTAATAGCATATGCTTCCCGACAATTAAAAGTACATGAAAAGAATTATACGACCCACGATTTGGAATTGGGAGCAGTTATCTTTGCATTGAAGATTTGGAGACATTACTTGTATGGCACCAAATGTACCATCTATGCTGATCACAAAAGCCTACAACACATATTTGATCAGAAGGAGCTGAATATGAGACAAAGAAGATGGGTAGAACTGTTAAATGATTATAATTGTGAAATTAAATACCATCCGAGTAAGGCCAATATAGTAGCTGATGCTTTAAGCCGAAAAGATAGAGTTAAACCGTTGAGGGTACGAGCACTTGGAATGATTGTCCAAAGTAGCCTAATCGAACAAGTTCGTGTTGCACAAGACGAAGCCTTAAAAGCAGATCAGTTAAAAAAGGATGAACCACATGGGAACGAAAAGAATTTTGAGAAGAAAATTGATGAAATATTCTATTATAAAAACCGGCTGTGGATTCGTACACTTCATAAACTCCGCAAACTGATTCTTAATGAAGCAAACAAATCCAAATATTCTTTTCATCCAGGTACTGATAAGATGTATAAAGATGTTAAGGAGTTTTACTGGTGGCCTGGTATGAAAAAGGATACAGCCGTGTATGTAAGTAAGTGTGCAACATGTGCAAGGGTGAAGGCGGAATATCAAAAACCTTCGGGAATTTTACAACAACCCGAAATCCCACAGTGGAAATGGGAACAAATAACCATGGATTTCGTAACACATCTACCCAAAACCTCCCGAGGACATAATGCAATTTGGGTAATTGTGGATCGATTAACCAAATCCGCACACATTATCCCAATCCGTAACAATTACTCTACCGAAAAACTCGCCCAAATTTACATCGATGAAATTGTATCTCGACACGGAGTACCTCTTTCGATTATTTCCGATCGAGATAGTCACTTTACTTCACATTTCTGGAAAGCAGTACAAGAAGCTTTGGGAACCCGAATCGACCTAAGTACAGCTTACCATCCCCAAACCGATGGTCAATCCGAACGAACCATCCAATCCTTAGAAGATTTACTTTGTGCTTGTGTACTGGACTTCAAAGGGAATTGGGATCAACACCTCCCGCTCGTTGAATTCTCTTACAATAATAGTTACCATAGTAGTATACGAGCAGCACCTTATGAAGCCTTATACGGGTGAAAATGTAGATCACCACTTTGTTGGACAGAGGTGGGTGATACTCAAATATCAAGATCCGATTTGATTCAAGAAACAACCGATAAAATTTATAAGATTAAACGAAAGTTGAAAGCCGCCCGGGACCGATAGAAGAGTTATGCCGATATTCGTAGAAAACCGTTATCTTTTGAAATAGGCGACAAGGTGTTTTTAAAAGTATCGCCGTGGAAAAGAGTTATAAGGTTTGGAAAGACCGGTAAATTAGCCCCGATATACATTGGTCCTTTTGAGATTATTGCAAAAATTGGTCCCGTAGCTTACCGATTAAAACTAGGCTTAGAACTGAGCACTATTCACGATGTGTTTCACGTATCGAATCTAAAAAAGTGTTTGACTGAGGAAACGGCAATAGTACCACTGGAAGATGTTCAGATCAATGAAAAGCTCAACTTCGTAGAGGAACCGGTAGAAATTATGGACGGGAAACCCAAACAGTTACGACACAACAAAATATATCTGGTAGAAGTTCGGTGGAATTCAAAACAAGGACCCGAATACACTTGGGAAAGAAAGGACGAATTCCGAAAGAAATACCCACACCTGTTCCCTAAAAAGAAAACCGATGACACATTAAATTTCGAGGACGAAATTTCTTAACGGGGGAGAATGTGACATTCGTGACAAAACGAGGTATACTATATTCACTACGTAACAAGTAAACGATAAATCGGTTAATTCGTAGTGCTTAAACGAGTAACCGAACGAAACTAATTATGACCCGTATATATACTGAGGGGTCATATACAAGTTGTAGATATATTGTAGAGGCTAACATATTGATATTTAGGCCCCAGTACGTTTAAAACTCTTTAAACGAAAAAGGTTTCGTTTATTGATACGCTATAAGTTTAAACATAATCGTTAACATCAAAACGAGCATTGTAGCATCCGTTAAGCCGAAAAAGATTTATAAAACACAAATATGACATGTTCTAGGCAATCCGTGAAAATATTTTGGATTTTACAACGAGTCAGTACGTTTTTCCTATTTTACAAAAACAAGCTGAAAAACACTCGTTTTCGCGCTGATTTTCGCACTAGAACTAGTTTTCTTGCGAAAAACGAAACCCGAACTAAATTTTGGACCGACGTTTGCGTATGGCATGAATACCAAGGAACCATTGGGCCAAATAGGAGGCCCAATGGGCCCTTAATGTTTCCGGTCGCAACTTGGGGGGGGGGGGCTTTTGAATAGCTTGTTAAGTAAGCTAAGTTCAAATAATATTATTCATTCAAAAATATGACCAGAAACATCCCAGCTGATCACCTTCAAATCCTCACCAAAACCTTATAGGTAAGCTTCATATTTTTTGATTTTCATACTTGATTTAACAAACTTTACACATAGAAAATTAGTTCTTGATTAGTTTTAAACATGTTTAGCCATTCAAAAACCATAAAAATCAAGTAAAATTATGTTTTGATGTTAAAAATGTTTACAAACCAGGAACATATACTTTTTTGGTCAAAAACGCGGATTAGAACATGAATACAACGTTTTTACGATTTGAAAGTTCGGTTTGAACCCAAAACCGAAACCCTAATTATCAAGGCTTTCACATGGATTATTTATGCTTGGTTTGATGTTATATATATGTAGATACACTGAGTTTGCAACCCGAGACCCGAAAAGTCATTTAAGCTAGCAAAACTCATCGAAAACCGACAAGGTAAACCCGTAACACTCGTTCAGGGGCTGTTTAGTATTAGGTTGTGACGTGCTTTTTGTTAGGTTGTGAAAATTTTCAGGGACATTAGGGATCATTTAAATGAATTCCTGTTCAAATTTGGTAATATTTCGTTAAACGGAGAATATTTGGAGAATTTATTACCGTTTATTGGCGTTTATTCAGGAAAAATAGGTAAACTTCATGAAAAAATTATGAAATTTGGCTTGGAACCCATAAATGATATATTAAGATCACTGGTAAATGTTTAGAATATTTAGAGATGTCTAAGTATTAATTGTGCAATTGTGTTTTAACCGAGTTTTAATAGCCGAAAAACGCGCAAAAAGACATTTGGCCAAAGAGTTAGATTCTGGAGATTTTTCAGGGGCTATGTAATGATATTGAGATCGCTTGGAAAAATTATCGGATTTTTCGGATATCGTTTGGTATAAACGGGATATTTATTACTCAATTATAGCACATTAAATGAATTTTTATAAATAAATAATTAATCACAAAATTTCTGAAAATATTTTTATAAATTCTCCATATTTTAATTTATTTTTACAAAATTTTCATAATTTATATATGAGTACATAATTAGTTATGATTAATCAAAGATTTAAACTATAATTGTTTTAACGAAACCGGCAGTTTTGTGTTTAACGGACTGACTGGTATGTCAAAATGTCAAAAGTGGTCAAATATTGTATTTTTGAATGAAATTGATAAAAACGAAATTTTTACGAGAATTCAAGACAATTCGGGTGGATTGTACGCGTTTTGTATAATCAAACCCGTATGAAAACGGAAACGAACCCTGCGATTAATCCAGATACCGAAACCTCAAGATGCTTTCATAAATCAAATCATTTTAACAATCAACATGTTTACTTAAGTTTGTGTGATCTTACCTATCCCTAAACGCGTAAACGATTAACTTGGCTAAGCTCGGGAAACGGTGAAACTGAGTCAAATCTGGTTTTGAACATTTCATAGTGTTCAACGTCACAATCTAAGACTATGGTCATATTTTGGGCCTAACAGCTATAACCAGACTAGTTATACAGCCTGATTTGGTTTAAACACTATACTAGTATTAACAGTACGATACCGATTATAGGATACGATTTATAATCGAGGCATAACACTTATTGACGTATATTACATACTCGAACTACAATAAGGTGAGTTTCACGACCCCACTTTCTAAACTATTTTACGAACTTTTGGGGTGGAAAGCATGTTTACATATACTTATATACTTGAAAACATGTGGTGATGTGAATTATCTAAGTACTAACACTTGAAAGTCCCCACAAACACAAGTGATTAACTTCGTGCCAGTGACGTGTGGATAGTACTATCGGTTTGACAAACCCAACTGAAGGCGCCGGTGGGGTATGCCGGATATACTTGTTTACGCAGTTGCACATTGTCATTTATACTTATTACATTCTGCTATATGGTATTAGACATAGTACATACTTGGGGCAAAGTGGCTGTTAAATGCCAACGGGAGTACATGGGCAAGGGTGGTCATGCAGTGCGAGCTGTCTTGGGTTCACTTGTGGCTTAGTATAATACATCATACACATACTTATATACATACGTATTGTGAACTTTACTACTCGTATACTGATTTTGTTCGTACTCGTGAAACTGGAAACTCACCAACTAGACGTAGTTGACCCGTTTTAACATGCTTTTCAGGTAAGCCGAAGTTGGAATGATTTGCTTACATGCTTGGTGTTAGAAGGAAAGTTGAATAGCTGTGAATAGATGCAAATACGTACTAATGAATAAGGAACCGAGAACTGGTTATGTGTTTTTAATCTAGTTTGTAAACATAGTACCTACCAATGTAATATGATGTAAATTAGTTGTTGAATTTATTTATAAACAATGTGGTTGATACCAGTGTTATCTGTTACATTCCCGTATTACGCTTGCGCAAATACCTAGTCGAGGTGTGACATCATGGATACAGCGATCCTCAGGAGGACATACATATTCAGGATTAATGATACGACCAATCATTCGTTTGTCCTGTGGCCTTCCCTTTCAATAAATCGTCATTCTACGCACTGTGTCGGCCGTCATGTGTTCCATAGGAAGCACATCATTCACCAGTGTTTGATCAATAACAAAATTGGGTATCAAATCTTGAATGATCAGTTGTAGGAATCGCGGATACATTATAAATTTCTTCTTCTGAATCGTTTGCTGAACCTGTTCTTTTAGATGATCGAAGACTAGCTCAGAATAGTTAAATGGCTTATTGAGGATAAGTGCAACAAAAGCCGATTGTATACTGCTTCTGCATTGGTCAAACCCACCACGACGACCACTCATACAATGAATCAACACATGGAGAAGATACTTGTATGATGAGCACAACCCCTTCTTGTTCAACATAGAATCATCAATACCCCCACCGTAGCGTAAACGAGTAAACAAACCCTTGATCAGTTGCTTGTCAAATTCACTTGGTTTGTCATCATTGTCACCAAAACGAAGCACACGGCGAACCACTTTCACATCAATTATAATAACTGTTTGGTTTATCGTGGCTCGAATGTGATTCTCCACCTCATCATACTCAGCAGTATCCCAAAACTGCCTAATAATTCTCAGATAAACTTTAGGTCGAGCGGTAATTGCATAATGTATCACTGAACGTCTTAAGAAAGTCAACATAGCTCCAAACTCAGCAATATCAGCAACATCTTGATCAACATAATCACAGATGTTGTGCTTTGCGTCATATGGTAATAAAATAACGTCTTCCTGCTGTGCTGGAGGTGGTTGTTCTGTGGTGGTTGTTCTTGATGTCCTTGATCAGCAATTGGTGGATCTTGATTCACTTGATCAGCCATTTTAAGCGAGTATAAGTAATGTGGTGATATAAATAGCATGTATATATATAACTATGTATCTCTAGATGGTGTGTTCAATTGTATATATCATATTTAATCAATCTTTATTTTAATAATTTATTAAGTTACATTACTTAGTTAAATAAATATATAAATGTCATTCGTTAACATTACAAGTTGATTCGTTACAGAAATGTAACGAATGGACTTCTTCGCTATCAAGTAAATACATTAACGAATTAGCTTTAGCGAATTAACTATAAATATTAACGAACTAAAGTCTAGTTCGTTACAGATTTGGCGAATCCGTATTTGATTCGTTGAGAAAGTGATTCGCTGAGCTAGTTCGTGTATTTCCTTAACGAATTGGACACGAGGCAGTTTCAATTCGCTAAGGTTAACGAATGGTCAATAATGTAGACTTTATCATTGACTCACACAGTCAAGGTCAAAATTAATATGAACCCTCAAAAGTTAACAACACAAACCCAGCTTCAATTAATCCATAACTATCGTCAGATAATCGAAACATTATGTGTAGTGATCTCGGAAACATATTACAAAACACATGATATTGAGATTGACGCTCAAGACCAAGACATAACTTAGGTGAACCAGAGTATAAAAACTCTGAAACTATAAACACTTAATCGACCTGGCAAACAAGAATCATACTTCGATTAAAGTCTACCAAGGGTATTGGAATCGCATTCCGATCACAAATGATTATATACCAACTACATAAACACCGCATAAACCCTTAAAACAGAAATATACATAATTAGTCTATTCAAATAACACTATTTTTGACGAAAATGACATAGATATGATCGTCTATACCTTAGCAACACAATGATATACTTGAAAGTTCGAAAATCTAAAGTCAAAAAATTCAAGAGAAAAATTTGAAAAGGGTTGCTTTAGGTATAAGGAAGAAATAGGAACAGTGAAAGGACGATTCACATTATTCTTGTCCTTTATACACAGTTGTTGCACAAATTTCAAGACACGAATTAGAATGATTCGCTATGAAATTGAACTAAACGAATTAGCTAATTCGTTCCTCAGCTTATCCACAAAGTGTAGCGAATCAGTTTTGATTCGTTGTCTGATTCGTTAAATATATATAACGAATTAGGAGTGGTTCGTTACAGAGTGCGGAAGCGAATTAGGTGAGCGAACTAGAAAGTAGTTCGCTAGAGAGCCACCTAAATCGTTATCCATACTTGACGATTTAACTTTTATTTAATTTTAACTCAAATAATTAAATGCAATAAATAAAAAAATTACTAAATATTATCCAATTAATAATAAATTAATCTAAAAAGAATTACCGTGGACCTTTTATCCGATAATCAAATACTTTAAATACGTTTCACGTTTTCGAAACATAACTTAAAAATGATTAAATAAATTATAAAAAAGAAAAATAAAATAATTTTGGAATTTTATAAAAATAAAGAATTTATATACAAGAAAGATATCTGAAACTTAACAAATAATTTTTTTTTAAAGTAGAACATATTTTTGTATTTTTGCTGAGTTTGAGCAGAGAATTATATTAATCAAATTGCCCTTCCATCGTAGTTTTATATTTCAACGATATTTTGACTGGCGTTAAGTCGGTCATTGGTATTGTTGTCCACTTAAATCTAATAACAAACTTTCAAGTGTTTTTGTGATATGATTAATTGGTTCAATTATAGCACAGAATATCAGAAACTATCAGCCTCTAATCTCAGTTCAAGCTTAATTTGATTTTTTCCATACAACCCCAACTTGACTTAAACCATTATATTGTTGATCAAAATTTGTTTTTATAAAAGTTTATGAGAAATGCAATGATTTTCTGTTACTATGAGTGAATATGCACGAGTCCATCTGTTGGCTTACATACATTGTATCCCCTGGGGTCCGTTTCTTAATGGTATTAAGACGCGAGCAAGGGAGGAACAATGTATGACTAACAACGGATTTTGATCAAGTCAGTAATTTGGAAATTTGTAGCAAGTACAGCAGTGATCAAGTTTATTGACTTTGGGTTTGCTCTAAAAGCGAGTGAAATATTCATGCATATGAATACCCAGATGATTAAGCCGCATAAAGACTCACAGTGTCCAGAACCTCAAAGCTTGTTATTTGCTTTATTTTATTTTTGGTTGATCAAACAAGTATAAGGCTTGAGTATGACAGGTTATTACATTTCTGCCATTGTAGGTTCCCACCCGGATCTACACGGAAATACCTCGTTCTACGTAGGTGCGGAATCCCTACGTAAGACGATACGAGTGTAGAATCGATATACGTTAAACACAACCAAACACACGTTACAATAACCAAAGAACACGTTGTATTGCAACTAATAACACGTGATATATCAATCACCGATTACACGAACTGAACAACTGATTACAAACAAGCCGTAACCTAACACTTATATCATTCGACAACTTCGCCTAACATGTTACGCGAAGTTGTCACTAACTTCGCTTGTTCCACAAGTTCGCCTATATCAGGCGAACTTATGAGACAACTTCGCTTAATCATAAATACAAAACATACTAACTCGATTATAGACACTAGATACTTAACTACTGACATCATGCACCAACAGACTCCCCTTTGGCAGTAGCTTCATATCTCTATCTTCAAACACGTGTCTCGTAATCCCAAAAATCTTGTATCTTCCATCTTCAAGCATGAACGCCTTCTCGTACACAAACTGAAACTACTCTTTGATATTTCTTTGCTTCTTCTTTGCCAGGCAGGAATATAAAATATCTTTTTCTCATTTAGCACCTGCAGATCAGCTTGAGACAAATTCACTAAGTGCATTGATCATACACTCTCATCAGCTCCTGTTCATCTTCATCATCCATTACCGCCTCAGCCGTTTCACTATCAACGTACCACCATTTCAGATCCTTTAGCACGTCCTTGGGCATTTGTTTCATCGGCACATCTTTTAAGCACCGGATCGGCTTATACTTCATTATCATCCAAGGCTTGCCATCTGCTCTCATTCCTCTGTCTCTGTCTTCAACGAGCTTTCCTTTCTGCGGTTTCAACAGCTCGAACTTTTTCTCCTTTATGCTTTCCTTCCAGACTATCTTTCCAATGATCCTAGCCATGTTATCATCACTCCTGTTTATCAACCCCAACCTGGCTAAGTCCTTCACTTCACACTCAGGCAACGTATTCAATGATCTCAACAACCTCTTGAAATACTGAACCCCATCATACCGTTTAATCACAAAGAGCCTCAACTGCTCATCATATAACCAACAAATAATCTCCTTTTCGCTTCAGCATAACCTTGATGTTGTAACTTTTCTTGAACATAGTAGGGACTGCCGGTTTCTTAGTCTTTACGAACCACTGAGCGTAGCCTTCATTCCATCTTGGCTGCTCCTCCCATTCAGTCTCATCACATTCCGTATTTTGACCATATCTGTCTTTTCAACTGCCGGAATTTCATGCTCAATGTTCTCCTCCACAATCTCTCCTTCTTCAGCTTCATTGTCAATCACGATCTCAGCTCCTATCTTCTCGATCTCTTCCAACGGTAACACATCATCACCTATATCATCATCATCCTCAGCATCCACAACCACCATATCATCACCCCCTGAACCACCAGCTGCACTCGTTGACTCCCCCTGAGATGTGGAAGCCCCAAGAGCTTGTTCAGTTCTTGGCAACTCTCCACCTGCATCTTTCGATGCATTGGGATCATCGTCTCGATTGTTATGCTTCTTCGTCCTCAGCTCATCACCCTTACAGCTCGTCTCCCCCTGAGATGCCAAGAACTGTTGCAAGGCATCAATATTTTGACCATGCTCGATCAGGGAGACGACTGAATATGATTCTCCGCAACGAGACGCTGAATAGCATGAGTCTGGATTAGATTTACCCTTGATTGTTCTGCCACGACCCTTTCAAGCGCTGCTATTCTTTCCGAGTCGGATAAGTTGCATCGAAATCAAACCTCATATGTGATATGTCTTAAGTGTACGAGGAGGGATTTCCAATGTAACTGCACCTCAGAAACAGGTGGAAACGTAACCGCAGGTGTATCGTAACCGACAGCCCTGCAGTGGCAACAACCGTCGACTCAACAAACCTTGCAACGACCTCCGATGGAGTAAGAGTTGGAGGGGGCAAGGACACAATCTCCTGAGCCTGGAGCTTAAATGTAGTGGTGTATCCAAAAGATGAGGTAGTCACCACGATCATCCGTGCTGGGCCCGGTAACTGCAATGAG